>NC_141906.1:46774883-47077914 GCF_057802395.1 Ceratotherium simum simum
AAAAATCTCTTAATAGGCTTTCAGTGTATACATGGATTATTTTGCATCTCTAAATGATGAATCATTATTAATGTAGCTTGAAGAAAAACAACATGGCTACGTAACCTATTACATGATGTGTGAACATCTCTCTCTCTTTCTGTCTCTTTCTCTTTTATATATATATATATCATGATATATATACTATGATAGCCTGGATGTTACAACAACTCCCTACATGTATCCTGGCTCTAATCTCACTCTCCTCTGATCTATTTTCCATACTCTAACCAAAGCAATTTTCCCAAAATGTGAAAATGGTAATTTCATCTTCCTGTGAGAATCATTCTTTTGTCTCTTCACATTTATGACTTCAAAAACCATTCACGATTTTTTCTTTGCTGGTCTCTCCAACTTCATCAGCAGCTGCTCTGTCCAGTTCTTTCTCTATCCTGAAGTCCCTAGAAGTTCTCACCATCACCTCAGTGCTCCAGGCTGACTGGGCCTGTGCCTGTGTCACTGCTGGTTCTGTTGGATCACCTGGCCTGCCTTCTCCCATCTGGTGAGCTCAGATTTATCCTTTAGAACCCAGCTATATATCTGCTCCCCTTCCACAAGCTCATCTACCCTACTTTGGGTCACCACTCTATCCTGTACTTGTCTTCTTCATACCTTTTAAACCGATATTTGTTTACATTTTTGTTTCCTCTAATGTGGCTGTAAATTGTTTGGGGGCAAGGTCTGTGTCTTAATTATTTTTGTCTTTCCTGTGCTTAATACAGTATACATAGCATATAGTAAGTGTGCAATAAATATAAACTGAATGAATGAATGAACAGACAACACTTGAGGATCTTTTGATAGGCTACTGGGAATGGAATCTGGAAAATGAATCTTTTAAATTGTCCTCAAGTTTCTGATTCACATAGTCCCCTTTCTTTCTGCTCTGCTGAAGCTAGTATAGATTCCAAAGGACCAGTGTTAAAGAAAGCCACTTAAATCTTCTTTTAGAAATTTTCACAGAGCACTAAACTTTTATTCATTGGTCTGATACAAATATAAATTAAGGCCAACCCTTCTCTCTCTCTTTTTTTTTTTTTGCGAGGAAGATAAGCCCTGAGCTAACATCCATGCTAATCCTCCTCTTTTTTGCTGAGGAAGACTGGCTCTGAGCTAACATCTATTGCCAATCTTCCTCCTTTTTTTTCCCCAAAGCCCCAGTAGATAGTTGTATGTCATAGTTGCACATCCTTCTAGTTGCTGTACGTGGGACGCGGCCTCAGCATGGCCGGAGAAGCAGTACGTCGGTGCGCGCCGGGGATCCGAACCCGGGCCGCCAGTAGCAGAGCGTGTGCACTTAACCGCTAAGCCACGGGGCATTCTCTTTTAGTACAGCATGAGCTATTTGATCCTGGGCCCACACAAAGCACACTGCAGTAATGTATAAGCAGATCAGTGGAAAAGAAACAAATCCAAAGACAGATCCATACGTATTAGGAATTTAGTATACAAAAACTGTTATTACAAAAATCAGTGAGGAAAGAACAGAGTATTCAATAAATTGCCCTTGAATAGCTGTCTCTTTATTTTGGAGAAAGTAAATTAAGATCCCTTACTCATATGATACACAAATATGAATTACAGAACTAAACATATAAAATGAAACTATGAGAGTATCTGAGGAAAGAAAGGAGAACATTTTTATAATCTTGGGGTGGGAAGGCCTTTCTAAGAATGGCTTGAAATCCAGAGGCTTTAAAGGAAACGATTGACAGATTTGACTTACATAAAAATTGAAAACCACTACTTGGTAAAATATATTATGAATAAAGTTAAAAAAGCAAACAATAGACTGGGAGAAAATATTTGCAACACATTAAAAAAATTAATAATATCTAAATTATGGTTTATAAAAACTTACAATATAAAAATGTAAAAAAAAGATCCAGTGGACATAATGCACAGAGAAAGAAATGGAAATGACTGTTAAACCTTTGAAAAGATACTCAACCAAACATCAAAGAAATGCCAATCAATTGATATCAAGTGATATCATTTTTCATTCACCAGTTAGGCAGACTTGTAAAAGACTGAAGATAATCAATGTTGGCAAGTATATGAACATTGTCACTCACTATTGTAGAAATGCATGTTTTTATAAAATATTTGGAAAGTAATTTTTTTAGTGCTCATCAAAATTTTATATGTACATACCCAGCAATTTAATTTGTGGAAATATTGTGCCATTTGGTATAAGAATGTATATCACCTCATTATTTGTAGTGCTGAAAAATTGGATTCAGCCTAAGTATATATCAACAGAATCATGGTTAAATAGAAAACAGTAAATATAAATTATGGAGTACTATGTAGGCATTCAAAAGCACAAGGTAGTTTTATATACTAACATGGAATTGTGTCTATTATATAAGGTTAAATGAAAAACAACAACAGGTTAAAGATGATCGTGTATAGTATGCTAGCTCTCCCCCCACCCCCCAGTTATATCTTCTATATACGTATGTGTTTTCATCTATTTATAATCTACATATACATAATAAAAAGTCTGAAGATATGTTTACCAAATTTTTAAACTTTGTGGAAAGGGATGGACTGTGGTTGAGGGGAGAGACCCTCATTTTCTACTGTCTTTACTTTATTGGCTTTTGTTTTTTCAATTTGAGTTATGTCTTATTTTTTGGAAATGACAAATAAAGATAAACTTTTTTTAAAAAGTGTACCACATTGCTAGAACTCTTGCCATCTATAATGATATTGCTGAACAAGGATGGCTTACCCACAGAAAAAAGGGGACAGACAGAACAGGGTCTGGATGAACTTTCTAGGTCTCCTAACAGAGGGATAGGGTGCTAGCAGAGGGAAAGGGTGAGGCAGATTTTGTTGCATTAATAAGCCTGGGGAGAAGTACATTCGACGTCTAGAACTGGGTTTTCAGGGACAATGGTGAGAGGTAGTAGGTCAAGGCAAGCAGCCAGTATCCATGGTCCAAGAGATTTACAGGATATCCTCACCCCCAGGTGGCTGACTAGGACAGTAGGCTGGAATGTGGTTGGCAGCAGGAATCAGAAGCCTAGCCAAAAGTCTCAAGTGCAGGGGATGGTTTTCAGGAGACGGCAAGAGCAAAGGAGAACCTTCTGAGGCCACATAAACTTGAGTCAGAAAGCATGACAAGGCCACAGCTATGGACCCATAAAGAAAAAGGCAGACCCCAGTTTTCGAACCGTGGTGTGATATCCGTTCACTTACAGCATGACCACTGACCAGTGTGTGGGGCAGGGCCAAGCCTACATTTGAGGGTCAAGTGTTCTGAGCTCTGGGTAAGAAGGCTGCAGGGAGAGAAAACAGGCAGGTGTTGGTGCCATTCAGGGAAACTGAGGAACTGCTACAGATCTTGGCTTCTTGGTTGGCTCTCCAAAGCTATACAGTCAGAACGTGTTTGGCCCAGATTGTGGATCAAAAACAGAATCCACAACACCATCTAAAGAAATATTAGAAACAGCATTGACTCAAAGTGAAGGCTTCTAGATTTCTGATAAATATTCCACGGAATAGACTTCTCATTTGGAGAGTCGTTAGGGGTTGAGAGACTGGTCACGGTTACACACACCTCCACATTAGGTCTAAGTCCATCAATCTTGATTGTTCTCTTTCCTGAACTTCCCTGAAGCCAGTATCTACTTGTAGTTGATTTAGTAGCAGCAAAAGGAAGAGACACAAGTGCGATGTCAGATTTAGGGCCTCTCTTTTCACTCAAGGGAAGGACTCCAGAATTCAGAACACTACATTTTTATCTGATGCCTGAGACTAAATTAAACATTGAACGACATGATAGATGGAGCTGGAATTAATTAATTAATGTCAGTCCTCATCTAAATTGCATATTATGAGAAACAATGAAATTAAGGTAAGTAGATGTGATACATTATCACTCTTCCTCATTTAACCCAATTGAGAGGTGGGCAGGAGGAAGACGCACTGCATATGCGAGAAACATGGGCAGAGTTGGTAATAAACTCACTTCCATTTCCTTTTCAGAGTAGTCAGGGGGTGTTCTCATGAACCTAAAATTTATATGTAGTGTACAAACTAGCTCCACGTTTTCATTTAAAAGCAGTTTGGCTTGCTCTGTCTGGCAATAATATTAGCCTTTATTTTAGCAAAGCAAATTTGCAAGGAAAATTAGGGGAAATTTTCAATGGCTAAACTGTTACAACTATAATATCTTTCTAGTTAAGTCTTGGATGGAACGAGCTCCCTCAGAGCCTGGCACACATGACAGGAGAGAGGATTCGGTATTTTTCCAACTTTCTCACATATATTCAGGAGGCAAAGCAGGACCATCCTTAGGAAGCATGGAGTCAGGTCTGATGATTGACTGCACAATCCTTTTCTAGTTACCACTTCCCTGTTCTCTGCAAGGAATGAGTTCTCAGTAGCAAACCAGAGAGGGGTCCTCACCTAGAGAGGTTCCAATGTGGTGGGGCACCACCCACGTATGTTAGAGAGGAGAAATTACTTCAAACTGCAAAAATCTAGTTTTCTAATTTTGTCGCCATGTGAAATACAACCAAAGTATTTTTAAAATTCGTTAAACCAGCATGTATCTGCTAGGCCAGGTGCTGAGAGTCAAGGGCACCAGGGTAAATAAGTCAAGGTTCCTGTTAGGGAGATAGACACCTAAACAAACAACGTGGAAGGTGCGAAAACAGAGAAAAAACAAAGTGCTGTGGGAGCATTGCATATGCTTGTGGGAATTGTAGATGCTTGTGGGAATGTGTAGAATTGTCCTCACAGAGAGAATGGCCTTTGGGCAGGGCTCAGAATAGATAGAAGGTCACCAGTCAGAGGGAGAAGTGTGTGTGAGGCATAGGGAACTGCAAAAACAAAGGCATAGAGGCCTAAAACGTATAGTCTATCTTTTTACCTATCAGATTGTCAATGATTAAAAAATGTTTGTGATATTGTGTGGGCAGCAGCGTTGGAAACAAGCCCTCTCATGCTTTGCTGGTTGGAGTATAAGTTGATCTGAGCCCTACTGAGGACAATTTGGCAGATCTCTCATGATTACAAATGCACCTACTATTTAGGAATCTAGCAATTTCTATTTAGGAAGTTGTTCTCGAGTTACACTCGTCCTAGTGCAAATTGTACTAGGTTAATCATGGCAGCATTGTTTGTGACAGCAAAATATTGGAAACTATCTAAGTGTATGTCACAGAGGACCAGGCAAATAAACTTCAGCATAGTATGCTGAACACATGCAATACATGGTGCCATAAAAGAATGAGAAGCCTCTTTATAATCCTAGATGGAATGATTTCCAAGTTATACTATTAAGGAAAAGCCCAAGGTGCAGAATAACCGGTATGGAAGGCTATTTGTGTAAATAGGTGGAAAAATAGAAAAAAGAATAAATATAAATATTCATTAATATATGCATAAAACGTCTCTGAAAAGGCACAAGAAACATAAATGTGTTGCCTGAGAGAAAGGGAACTGGGAGGTGGGGTACAGGAGTGGAGAGGAGGATGTTCACGATATACTTTTCGAATGCAACGATATTACCTGTCAAGCGTAGTTAGATCATTTCCCCTCAGTTTTAATGAAGTATAATTGACAAATAAAAATTGTATATATTTAAGGTGTACAATTTGATGTTTTTATATACCTATACATTGTGACATAATCACCATAATCAAACTAAATAACTTATCCTCATCTCACATAGTTACCGTTGTCTTCTCTTTATTTTTTACGGTGAGAACATTTAAGATCTTGCCTCTTAGCAAATTTCAAGTATACAATACAGTATTGTTAACTATAGTCACATTGCTGTACATTAGATCCCAGAACTCGGTCATCTTACATAACTGAAACTTTGTTCCCTTTGACCAACATCTTCCCATTCCCCCTTCCCCCAGCCCCTGGCAACCACCACTCTACTCTCTGCTTCTATCAGTTTGACTATTTTAGATCCACTTATAAGTGAGATCATGCAATATTTGTGTTTCTGTGTCTGGCTTATTTTACTTAACATAATATCCTCCAGGTTCATCCATGTTTTTGCAAATGACAGGACTTCATTCTTTTTTAAGGCTGAACTGTGTATCTATACCGTTGTGTATATATACCACATTTTCTTTATCCATTCATCCGTCGGCAGGCATTTAGGCTGTTTCCATATCTTGGCTATTGTGAATAATGCTGCAATGAACTTGGGAGTGCAGATATCTCTTAGAGATTCTGATTGCACTTCCTTTGGATACATAGCCTTCAGTAACTTTGAAGTGGATGGTTTGTTTGGAGACTCATCTCCTGTGACTGGAATTTAGGGTGTGTATGAATGTGTTGGGTGGGTGAAGTTATGGGAGATGAACCAAAAATGTTGGCGGTGAAGGGCTTTTTATCCCAATTTATGAAGAAAGGCCTAATGGTGTGGCGAAGTGGTGTTCAGGGCACTGGCTTTGGCGGCAGAGAGACCTAGCTTTAGAATCTTACCCGACACTTCCTGGCTGCCTGTGGTCTTGAGCGAACTATTAACAGCCTTTAGTCCACGTCTACCTCTCAGGTGAGGCAGTTTGTAGGACAGTGCTTGGCCCAGTTCTGGCCACGTTGAACTCTCAGTAAATCCCTCTCCCTCCCTTTTTCCTTGTTCTTTCTTCTTTCTACTACGCCCTGGGCCACTCAGTTCTTGCATTTGTATGTATGCATCAGAGAAAGAAACTGTCTGCACAGGTCATTCTCCACTGACCTGGCTTAGCTGGGTAATAGGGGGTTCACTGAGGCAGGTAAGGGGGTGGGAGGGGCATTTAACTCCATGGTCCCCTGTGCTTTTCCACATCTTTTTTCTATAATAGAAAAGGCAGTTAAAAAATAAGACCTATTGTTTTAATTATTTTGTTCACCAGGAGACACGTTACCACAGTCTCATGCAACTCAGAGGGAGGTCTCATGAATCAATATGGCACACAGAAGACAAATTGAAAATGGAATTGAATGTGAGAGGATAATTCTGAACACAGACATGTACTGAGATTGGCTGAGGCAATTCCATTTGCCGTGGCTCTCGCCATTAGGAAAATATCATTACTCTGTACTTTCCTTCCTTGCTGGAGTGACTAAGTGGTGGAACAAGGCTCAGGATGTCATGCAAGCAGTTTATCATCGTGATAGAGAAAAGGAAAAGCTGGTTTAGAGTGCAGTGTGCTTTCCAAGGAACCGTGGGGACTGGCGATTTGGACTGTCAGAAGCCAGAGCCCCTGTGGTGGCAGGGCCCGAGGACAGCAGGGACAGAAGCCCCTAAAACCACGTTGAGAGGGCAATGGGAGGGGATGAGTTCCCAAGGACTTAGTCATTTATTTTGGTGAAAAGCAATTTTTTTGTTTCTACATTCTTATAAATTAGAAAGTGCCTCTCTACTTCTCCTGGTTTCTTCCTTTTGTTTGTGCTTTCATTTATTCAACACTGAGTTCTCAAGTGCCTCTTATGTGTCCAACATTGTGTAAGACAATCAGAATACAGAGAAAAATAAGACAGAGTTTCTGTCCTCAAGGAATTTATTCCTTTGTATGCCCCTTCATCTCTTCCCTATTGAATTTGCATTCTTCAGTTCAGAATGTCTATCCATATCAAACACACACACAGACACACACAGCTGGTTGTTGCCAAAAGATTGGTTGTGTAAAACACGATGAAACTTTCCATTTTTCTGTGAGAAAATCAGCGCAGGCCTTAACGTGTGATTTTGATGCTTCACCAAGAGAGACAGTCAAGAAAGTAATAGTGAATCAAAGACTTAGTGTGCATCCCATACTACCTGAACTAAGTGGAGTGACCAAGCTTAGCATGACCAATTACAGAACAGATTGACATTACGCACCTCCTGATATAACACAGTGGAAGATAGGCATCGTCTGAATCTAGTTAGGAGGAAACAATCAGACAAATCTAAAACCTATGGTACGCTACAAGACAAATGGCCTGGCCTCCTCAAAAATGTCAACGTCACGTGTGGTAGCTACCTTCCAAGATGGCCGCCCAAGGATCCTAGCCTCCTGGTACACATGCCTTTGTGTAGTTCCCTCTCACATTGAATAAAGCATTGCAGAATTAACTGTGTATGGCTTCTGAGTCTAGGTGATAAAAGACATTGTGGTTTTTGCCTTGTACCTCTTGGCTCAGTTGCTCTGGAGGAAGCTAATCACCATGTCATGAGTAGGACACATAAACAGTCCCATAGAGAGGTCTGTGTGGTGGAGAACTGAGATCTCCTGCCAACAGCCAGAACCGTCTTGCCAGCCATGTGAGTAAGCCACCTTGGAAGCGATCCCCCAGCCTCAAACAAGCCATCAGATAACTGCATTCTCAGGTCACCTATTGACTGCAACCTCATGATAGACCCCAAATCAGAACAGCATAACCAAACCGTTCTCGAATTCCTAACCCACAGAAACTGTTTAGAGATAACAATAAATGTTTAGAATTGTTTTACGCCACTAAGTTTTGAGGTTATACAGCAATTTATTGTTTTATTATCTAGCAATAGATAACTAATACGTCATGAAAGAAAATAAAAGGCAAAGGCATTATTCTAGAGTAAAGGAGACTAAAAGAACATGACAACCAAAGGTAATGCATACATTTTCACTGAAGCTTGGAAGTGGCAGGGACAGCTAACAGGATATTTGGAGGATTATTGGAGAAATTTGGATAATATATTTAATCAACGTGAAAATTTTGGGGTGTGATAATGGTGGTGTAGTTAAGGAGGTTAATGACTTTGTTCTTAGGATTGTAAGCTGGAGTAGTTAGGGGTGAAATGTCATGATGTTTGTAATCTTGTATTAATACTTTCTAGTATAAATTTGAAGAAAGAAGTAAAGCAAATGCGGTGAAAGGAATTATGGTGAAGGTTATGTGTTTATTGTACTATTCTTTTGATTTTTCTATACATTTGAATATTTTCAAAATAAAACTTTGGGAGGACATGTTTGAGCCAATAATTACCTTCTAAGAACTTATCCTAGTAATGTAAAGATAAGCACAAAGACTGAATTATAAGAATTTTTATCATCTTTTCGATAGTAGTCAAAATGCAAGTTTCACAAAGGTATTTTTTGTGCCATTCTTGATATTTTTAGGTCTATTTTAAATATGCCCCCAAGAACTAAAAAATTCAATTGTCAACTATCTAAATATTCAACCAATAGAAAAATCATTAAGTTACATCAATACTATGGAATACTATTCCACCATCAAAAATGATTTTGAAGATAAACAGTTATCGATATTTAAAAAACCTATTGTCAAGTGAATAAAAAGCACATAACAAATCATCAGGGATAGCATGATCTTATTCTTAGAAAACATACGTGTGAAAACATATGTCACAAGAAAAATCAGGTTAACCTCTTTCACGTAGAGGACATGAAGCGTCGAGAAGAAGTGAATCTTGGTGAGGTAAGAAAGAAAGATCCAGTGTTTGAGTAGAATTTCTTCCCCGTGGTTAATTTGGACAGTCCAATCCAAAGGTGACCTTCAGTCCTTCCTGTGCCCCTGCCCTTCCTGCTGTGCATGAAAGGTCCCCTTTTAGGAGTCTTTATGGAAGTTCCTCTGTTTCCCCCATTCTCACATGCTCTGTAGCTGCTTCCAGGAGCCCCTCATCCTGGCGTCCCCTCTCCTGGACCACTGTCATTCCCGGCTCATGCAGGCGAGAGGCTCCTCCTGGTTTTGCCCACTGCCTTCGTCAATACCATTGGCCTTCACTGCTGCTGCTGCCCTCTCCTGAAGATGACAGGGCCCTCTCTCCCTTTCTCAGAAAGGAGAACAAAGCACATACCATCCCCAAGGCTCATACTCATACCTGGATCCCACTAGCTATTTCTCAGCTTCTTAGCCCAGGAGCAGAGACAAGAAGGAATCATAGCCTTCCAGTCCCCAAGCAAAGATGCAGCGGGGGAGGGGAGGTGGGACCACCTAAACCTTTTGACAGTGTCCCTCACTTTTCTACTCCATGGGGAACTTGCCTTTCAATCCTAAGTTGTGGCCTAAGGTTCCAGCCACTGAGGGCACGTGGAGATTCCCTGAGCTCAACAGCTGTGACCTCATGTATGTAGTTCAGGCCTGAGGGCTTCAGAGTTGTCAAAATGCCTTCATGTTTGATGATCACAAGTACTGTGAGATCAGGCATTCCATTTGGGAGAGGAGGCACTGGGGTCATCAAGTGATGGAGGCGGGCCTCTGCTCGAAGGAGGCTGGTGGTACAGAAGGTGGATGGCTTTCCAGATAGACCTGGGTGCACATCCCGACTTTGCCATTTATTAATCTCATGGCATTGGGCAAGTTATTTAATTTTGCTGAGTCTCAGTTTCCTTGCAAGTCAAATGGAGATAAAAGTATTTAGCTAATTGAGTTGTGATGAAGATTAAAGTACTGGAAAATAGTAGGAACTCAATATATTTTAGTGTTCTCCCCTTAGTCCAGAGAAACTGTCATCCATCAGGCCACAGTTGAAGGCAAGCACGGATCCAACAGGTTTTCTGTCCCATTCAGGTCCTGGGGACACCATCAACACCAGCATTAAATCACTGTGCGTCTGCATAGATTATTTCCCAAGGAGAATTCAGAGAGACTACTTGCTCTGCACTCGGGTGCTCTAGAGGGTCTGTGAGGAGGCCTGTAAGCTGTGCTGGCTGTGGGATGGACAGGTGGGTTGGGAGAGCCTTGCAACTTGACAGCTCCACTGAGCTTTGCCCTTTCTCCCTTTCTGAAGGTGTGGACTCTGGGGAGGCTGCTAGCTGGGCCTGCAACAACCCAGGCCTGGGTTCCACCTGCCTGTGGTGATAGGGTGTGGGATGGAGAGGCAACCATTAGATGCAGCCTTCTGTGGGGTTCTATGTTAGACCCTAGGTAACAGTCTGAGACTAAAATATAAATCAAAAGAGAACAGATGAGGAGTTAAAAGGCAAGCAGGTGGGAGATTTCGGAGAACTAGCAGATGATGTCACAGTGGATGGAGGGAAGATGAGCTTGGAGGAACTGAGCCAGAATTCAGGGATGAGCAGTATCTTTTTAAGGGATATTTGTGACCAGTGGCAAGATTGGGCCATGACCAGTTACAGGGACCAACAGGAGAGAGCATTATTCTCTTTTAAGTTCCTGATGTGGTGCCTGACACATGGTACCTACTCACCAAATTGTGTTGAATGAATGGATTAGTGTAGTGGGGCCAAAAAATAAAGGCTAACTTGATGTTTCTCCTCAGACCTGGTGAAAGGGGCTACTATGGAAAAACCGTTGTCCCTCCTAGCCTCTTCAGGCATAAATAAAGAAATTCAAGGGATTATTTTTATTCTTTTCCCTATGAATTGGAAACTGTTGTTAATCTTTCCAGATAAGATAATTATCCAAAATATCTTAGATCCTCACCAAGGATAAGTTCTACCTCTAAACTCTAAGGAGAGCCAGAGCTTTCCTAGGATGTGCTCAAAGCAGTGAAGAGATGGATTTAGGAAAAATAGAATGAGAGAGATGCAACTTAGCAAATTCTTTCCATTTGCTGCACTGGGGGCTATAAATTACTGGGGTAGGATCTATGGGTTTCACTACTGGGTCACCGCCATGCAGAGACGGCTAAAGGAGAATGCCCACCAGCTCACATTGCTTGGGCGGTGCAGGGTCACACAACTGACATATGGAAAGTCCACCAGCCCACGCTGTTGGGGCAGTGTAAGGTCACACAACTGATATATGGAAAGTCTATCAGCCCACACTGTTGTGTGGTGCAAGGGTCGCACAACTGACATACGAGGAGTTTGCTTTTGACTAAAAGCTCACAGTTTCCTCACAGGATCTGCTTTGGCTAAAAGATGTGCAGAAAGTGAACCTGCCAGAGTCCAGAGCAGACAGGTTTGTAGAGAGAGCTATTCCCATAACTTCTCCTCCCTGGACTTTTGCAATACATTTCTGTTTATTTATTTTTCATTTGTTTTGAAAAAATTCAAAATTATAAAATGAAACCATCTTGTGTTATTTTATTAGATTCGAGTCATCTCTTCAGCCTGACTAGTCCTTTCTGATCCTAATTATGCAATAAAATATTCAACACTTATTGTCTACTCCATGCCAAGTGCTTTGTAGATTGCCTATAATTTCATAACAAGCCTAAAGGTAAGTATTTCTAACATCCCCTCAGTATGTTATGAAATTGAGGCTCATCAATGGCTTGCCCAAGATGACATGCTAATATGTGGGCAGAGGTAGAATTTGAAACCAGGAGTTTTTCACTCCAAACCTGTGCCTTGTCCAGATTATGATATGCTGCGTTAGCAACTTTGATGAGGATGCTCTCAAGTTCCTCACCCAAGTCACTGATCAAGGTGCAGAGCCTGAAGCCAGGGCCTGGGCCCAAGCACAAGTCCTGCCACTCAGAATCTCCCTCTGGGTCACTTTCTTGGCTTAAAGGCAAACAGTCTGAATCTCCCTGGTGCTCTGCATTTAGTACAGACTTCTCCATGTTCACTGGAAAGGTATCAGGGCACTTTATGTAGGGCTTTGTCTAAACAGAGGTATCTATGCCCCCTACCTTCCTTATCTATTGGCCCAATCTAACTCCTTTATTAAAGAGGGAAATTAGATTTGTCCGCCATGACTTTTTACTTGAAGAAACCATGCTTAACCTATGGTCACGGTTTCCTCTTCCAGGTTTATATCCCCTGGCTTCCTTTTTCTCCTTGCTGCCCTTACCTTGTTTTTACTAAGGATTTGAGATGTCTTATAGGAAAAACATACAATATAATGGTAAAGCACAAATAAGCACTATTAAGGAGGACCTACGTGTTTTGAAACAGAATAGGAAGGCTGATGAGGGGCAGAAAATAGAATCCAATTATGCAGACTGTAAAGGTTTTCATAATTGATATGGATGAGCCTGAAGCTGTTTCCTTGCAGCTTAGAGTAAAATTAGAGATAGTACATTACATAAGTCTTATCAAAATGGAAAAAAAGTTCACGCTGGGCACTCAGTGGGAAAAAAGCTTTTTCAACTATTTAGTTCTACAAGAAAATATTCACACTCTGTTTTATTAAAAGCACTGAAAGCAAGTCTATATGCTCACATTCAACCCTTCCCAGAGTCTTGTGTAGAATTGATCTCATCCTTTCTTTGGGTTTATTTAGCTGTTTGAATGCTTAGCTCTTTAATTTTTCAACTTCTCTTCTTTTCTAATAAACACAATTAGGATAAGTTTTCCTTTAAGTCTTTCTTTAGCTGCATCTCATTTGATACATTGTATTTTGTTAATTTTCAGTGTAAAATATTTTCTAATTTCTGTTATGATTTCTTCTTTGACTCATGAGTTATATAAAGTGTTGGTCAATTTCCAAAAATATAGGGATGTCCTAGTTGTATTTTAGCTTTATTGCATTGTGGGCAGGGAATATGCTTTGAATGAATGCAATCCTTTGAAATACATTAGCCATACATTACGGCGCTATATTGGTCAATTTATAAAAACATTCCATGCAGTCTTGAAAGTAATAATTATTCTGCATTTGTTAGATAGAGCATTGTATACATATCCATTAGGTAAAGATTATTAATTTGTGTTGTTAAATTTTTTTGTATACTTAGAAATCATTTTTCTTCTTCTTTTATCAACTACTAAAAGAATTATGTTAAAATTTGTTGCCATGATTTTGGATTTATCTATCCTTCTATTATAAACTTTTTATTTGTACATTCAAGGTCATATTATTGGATGAATAAGATTTTAGAATCTTTATATGTTTCCTAGTAAGTTAATGTTTTATCATTAAAAAGTGATCTTTTTATCATTAATAAGAATTTTTGCTCTAAAGTTTTTCAAACTGATATTAATATAGCTATATTAGCTTCCTTTTAGTAAATATTTGCATTGCATAGATTTCTATTGTCTTAATTTTAACCTTTTTCCATTCTCATATAAGTGAGATTAATCTCCTACTTTCTCAGTTTTTACATTTTTCACTGAGCTATTTAACACATTTATGTTTAATATGATTACTGACATACTGGGTTTAAATCTACCTGTATATATTTTGCGATTTCTCTTTAACCCACTCATTCCATATTCCTTTTCTTTCTTGTCTTATTTTGGATTTATTTATTTATTTAGTGTAATTTCATTAGTTTGGAAGTTTCTAGTTTTTCACTAGTTACCCTAGGAATTAAAATATGCATATTTAACAAACCTCTAGAGTTAATCAAACTTTTACCCTCCTTCCAGATCACACAGGGACACTAGAGCACTTTACTTCATTTACATCTCTAATAATTCGTATGTTTTTCATTCTATTTTTTAAGCCCTACAAATCATTAATATTCTTTTATGCAGTCCATGTCCATTTCAAATTACCCACATATCTACTACTTCTTAGCTCTTCATTCCATCTTGTACCTCCGATCTTCATCTATCATTTTCTACCTACTTAAAGTACATCCTTTAGAATTTCATTCTAATCAAAACTGATTTTGGTGAGCTCTCTCAGTGTTGGTTTGCCAGAAAAAATGTCAATTTCATTCTCATTCTTAAAAGTTTTTTTTGCAGGTTTTAGAATATAAGTTGGCATCTATTTTCTCTCAGCACATTCCCTGTCTTCTGGATCCCACAGATGTTGAGCAGTCAGCTGGCTATCTATTGTTCCTTTGAAGGTAAACAATCTTTTTTCTCTAGCTGCTGTTAAGGTTTATTCCTTGTATGCAGTTTCACTATGGTTTTGTGATGGGATTTCTTTTTATTTATCTTACTTGGGAATGACAATTCCAAATCTGAGAATTGGTATTTTTCATCAGTTCTGGAAAAATCTCAACCATTATCTAACCAAATATTGCCTCTGCCCCATTCACACTTCTTCCTTCTAGCACCCTGATTCAATATATATTAGAACTTCTCACTCCGTCCTTCATGTCTCTTAACTTCACTTCCGTGTTTTCTATCATTTTATTGATCTGCACTACATTCACTATAACTTTTTCTGGCCTATCTTCCATCTATAGCTCTTCATCTATGTTTAATTGGCCTTTAAATCTGTCTTAGGTCATTAATATTGGGAACCAAATTTGTTGTGTTTAGAAGTTCTATTTGATTCTTTTTGTAATCTTCTAGTTCACTTTTTATAGTTTTCATCTTTTGCAGTTACTTTTAAGTTTGTCTTTATTTATTTAAACAAAATAAGCCACTTTAAAAAACAAGCAAACAGATCCAGCCCTGATGGCCTAGCAATTAAAATTTGGCGCTCTCCACTTTGGTGGCTCAGGTTCGGTTCCTGGGCATTAAACCACACCACTCATTTATCAATAGTCATGCTGTGGTGGCGGCTCACACAGAAGAACCAGAAAAACTTACAACTATATTACATAACTATGTACTGGGGCTTTGGGGTGGGGGTGGGGGGGTAGAAGAAAAAAAACGAGGAAGATTGGCAACAGATGTTAGCTTAGGGAGAATCTTCCCCTGTAAAAAGAAATAAAATAAAAATAACAAACAAAGAACTGATCATTCGAATATCTGAAGTTCTCATGATTCTCTGTCTGCTATTGTTTTTTGCTGGCTCTCACTTATAGTGCTTTGGTTCCTTGTGTACTTAATAAAATTTGATTTACTATATGTTGATCGGTCTTCTTGAAATATTACATGTGGTGTTCTTTTAGGTCTAGAATAAAAGATTCTTCCTCTAGGAAGAATTTCTGTTTCCTTCTGTTGGGCATCTAAGGAGGCATTTCCAGGCTGGTACTACCAAGTGACGTGATGGGAATTTGGATTGCAGATCCATTAAAGAGCTGGTTTTTGGTTTCAATTTCACAAGGGTGAGTTTTTTTGTTTTGTTGTTAATTCCTTCCTAGCTCTATTCAATGCTAAGATAACTTTCTTTGACCTCCCTTGGGCTAGGAGTGAGTGTTCTTCTCTTTCAGACTTATTCTAATGTGTAGCCCCTTTAGAATCCCAGCTTAACACAAGAGGGGTCTCCTTTGACAGTCACCAGACTTTGACCTCTATTCCCAGCACCACAAGACCATCAAAACCAAGCTCAAATTTGCCCAGATCAGCAAGTGTCTTCAGGGTAAAAGTAGATTCTATGTGTTCTATTCCCGCTTAAGCCCTCTGAGTTCACACTGTCCTTTACAAGTAAGTCAGGTAATTTCTTATAATTTTAACATATAAATCAGAATAGACTAATGTGTGTTGTGGTACAAAACCCCCTAATGTCATTGACTTAAAACAACGGAGATGTATTCTTAATAATATACATCTCCATGTCAAGTTTACTGATGGTATGCTTCATATTTTCCTACTCATGAATCTATGCAGGCAGGCCAACAGGGCGAAAATCTGCAATGTTGATGGTTGCCATGGCAGCAGGAAGGAATCATGGTGAATCACACATTAACCTTAAAGGTCAGCCAAGAATTAATACAAAACATTTAACTCTGCCCATATCTTACCGTCCACAGCAAGTCACATGGCCACATCAACTTCAAGAGGGTGAAGAAGTACAATGCTACCATGTGCTCAGAAGGAGGAGAACTTGAAATATTGGTAAACATCTCTGGTGGCTAGCATACTTATCAACACTTCAATGTTTGTAAGGAGGTATTTTTTAATATAATATTTTTGTTATTTTTAGAAGGTAATTTGGCCCAAATAATCCTATTTCCATAATTATATTCCTTTTTTTGCTGATATACAATGAATCTTGGTTAAATTTCTCTCTCTAGGTTAAAATATCTCTTTCTCACCAATAGTCTCAAGGTGTTGAAAAGCAAGTTGATGGTTCTCCAAGATATTCAGCTACTGAACTAGAAAAATTTCCTTTACTTTCACAGGACTGTAAACTTTAACCATACATGTGTTATAACCACAAAACTTGTTTAACAGTTACTTTAGGAAACTTTATTTGTTCACTTAGACTGTTAAATATATTTGTTAAAAGAAATCTATTTTGCTCACAAGCCTTAAATGCACTCACCAGGTCTGCTATTATTTAACCCACTATTTTACATATATTGAGTGGTTTCTTTCATTAGTAAGAAAATATCAGACTCTAGTGAAAATTTTTCTGTCCTCATCCTGCTTGAAATAAAGAGCACATCTAGCAGATTTCAGTTCAAACACAATATGAAGATTCTTTCTTCCCCAAGAAGGTCAAGTATGTTTGAACAGATAGGAGACATAAACTGAACAAGACAGATAAGGCTCCTGATCTTATGGAGCTGTCATTCTCAAGTAAGGGTCAGCAAACTACAGGCTGCCGGCCAAATCTACTCTCTCTGCCCTTGTCGGCTGCCTGGATGTCCATGCCCAGAGTGACCCTGAAGCCACATGTGAAAATGGCATCTCTCAGCCTCGGCCTTTGAGGGACAGAAAGAAGACAGAGACTCCTCTACCATAAATGAAAAGCAAAATTCTATTGAATTAAGCTGTTCACATTTCAGTGGTATTAACACACACACAGGGTTCTGGATAATGTATGATATGAAGATGCACTGGGTGAAACAGACACAGAGGAGGAGGAGCAGCAACAAATGACAGGTTTGGGGGAGAGGATAATGAGTATGTGTGAAACACTGGAGCCAGTAGACAACTGGATGGACCTGTCTGGACCTCAGGTGAGAGTTCCTGGCTGGAGAGAATAGATCTGGAGTTGTCATTATCCTAAAAGTAATTAAAGCTGTTGGTGAATGGGAAGGCCCACAAAGCAGTTGAAGGTTTCTTTTCTCTTTAGGCGCAGAGCTGATGTGCAGATCCCGTTGTGGTGTCCTGGGTCTTTAATTGTGAAAGAGTTATCTATTCTGAAAAATGCTTTTTCTTGCCCTATGAACTGTACTGGAAGGTACATATCCCCTTTGTAAATGTGGAGTGACTCCTCCCTTTCATTACCCGGGCCTGAGCAAACAAGTGTAGCAGTGGCCTCTGCCTCCAATTCACAGCTAGTGAGTACTAATGAGAACAGGTGCCTTCAAACACCAGAAGATACGTAAACCAGGACCAGCTATGCTGCACGGCCGAGAGAGGGAGTCAGGTTCAGGAATCAGCCAAATTTCTGAAAAAGTTCTTCTCTCCAAGGTAAGTGAAATCTTGCTGTTGGGCTGTTGAGATGAGTGACACTACCAAACAAATTTTTCTGATTAACCTGCACATGGATTTATACCATACTATTAATACTAATGTATTTTAAAATAAATTACCGTGAAGAAAATATACTGTATTTTCTAAAAGTTATAAAATTCTCACAAAGTCGTACTCAGCATTCTCACCACTGACTTATATTGCTTCCAACCATTGCTGGCAATACAAAAATGTACATCCCCATTCCTATACCACTAAAAAATTAAAATTTTCCAAAAAAGAGAGAATGATACCTAAAACAAAACAAAACATTCCAACAGCCTACTTATCACTCATTTTAGACACAGTCTTGGAAGGAAAGGACTTGGATCTATCAATCCCAACATAGCAATCCACCAGCTCTCAAGAGTATCTTTGGAAGGGTTAAAATAACTCCCAAGGGACTCATTTTGGCTACTCTAAGTACTATTTTTATCAACTTTTTTGAGTAAGAGTAGTAATTTTTGTTCATATGGTTTGTCAATAATATGTACGGGTACCTTGTCAGCATATGAGCATAGCATCCTTTCATTCAAAAAATAGTGGATAAAGGTTTGCCATCACTGTCATGGATAGAGTAGTTCTAAAAGTATGTCCTATTAACCACTTAATAAGGGAATAAACTTGTTATCAGGATCATAAGTTTTGCTAACAGCCAGATGGTATAATGTGGATCTCCTCTGCAGTATTTAAGAAAGAAGCTTTCTGAGTGACATATCTCTGGGCATACAGTGTAACTCCAGTAGGATTCAAGTCTCCAAAGAGAAAACTGAAGCAAACAGATCCCTGGGGGTGGAGGTAGTGATGTTATTTGGGGACATTTGAATGAGGGGCACTTTGTTGGCTTGAAATGGCTCCATTGCTTCCTTATTCCTCAGGCCATGGTAAAAGAGTCCTTTCCTGACAACCTAGAAAAGACTCACAAAGATATAGATGGTTTATGTGGTAACTAACCAGATTACTGGAAGGAGAGATGTGTCTCTCAGTTTATGCTTTATTTTTGCCTTCATTGGGGGTAATCTGAGCCCACTACTTTTCTCTCCATGTTAGAGGCTGTAGGCATGGCCCACCTGATAATCCCACCAAGTCGCCCTCATTATCTCTGAAGCTCTCTTTCTAGAAATCTGAAGCGAACATTTTGGGAGTGAATATGGGGCAGTTCTTACATGTTTGAATAATGTATGATGGGAAATGGTGGGAGGTTGGTTTGTTGTACCTTTTCACTCCAAACGTCCAATTATACCTACCACACTAGGTAAGCGAAAAAGTTTTATTTTTAAGGGTCACTAAGAAAGTATGTTTAAAATTGGTTGCGTATACATTGTTTTTTTAAGAAAACATGTTTGGGTTTTTTTTTTTTTGACACATATTTCTGTCTTCTATATAATGGTCGTCATTGTTATATGAATATGAGAGGAGCTGCTAAAAACGGGGAAACAGTTACCAATACCACCTCTACCTTCCCCTTACGTGGGCAAAAATGTGCAAGTTATAAGCCTGCTAAGAGTTGGAAATTGTGCTACAGACATGTGTTATTAGAAATTTTAATATTACAAATGCGTATATATAATATATATACATATATATTTTATATATGTATGTAGGCTATGATAGCCAGCCCTGGTGGTCCATCTAGTGGTGAAGATTCGGCGCTCTCACAGCTGTGGCCTGGGTTCGTTTCCCAGTCAGGCAACCACACCACTCATCTGCTGGTTGTCATACTGTGGCAGCTACATGTTGCTGTGATGCTAAAAGTTTTGCCAGTGAAATTTCAAATACCAGCAGGGTCACCCATGGTGGACAGGTTCCACCTGAGCTTCCAGACTAGACAGACTAGGAAGAAGGACCTGGCCATCCACTTCCAAAAAATTGGCCATGAAAACTCTGTGACTAGCAGGGAGCATTGTCTGATATAGCGCCAGAAGGTGAGAGGATGGTGCAAAAAAACTGGGCAGGGTTCTCCTCTGCTGTACACAGGGCCGCTAGGAGTCAGAATTGACTCAACGGCACTAACAAAGGTAATAATATTGGTGTAGTATGGTTGAAAGCAAAAAAAGGCCACTGTGGTGTTACCATAGCAGGGCTATCATCCATCTTGAAGGAAGTACTTAAATGCTCACAATAACAGAATTGTGGTTAGAAGCACAGGTTATTAAGGACACAGCAGATGATGTTAAAGGGACCGTGTTTAGGGAGTATGTGTCCAATAGCCCTGAGGATTTGGTTGAGGCAGAGCTGCTGGCTGTTTCATTTCATTTTTTGCTACCATAGAGCCCTCAGTGCCTAGAGCAGAGAGGGTGTCTCTGAACCATATAGACCACTCCATAGCCTGTAGCGGCACCAGACTGCCAAGGGGTTGGCCAGCCTTCCTGAGTTACAGGGGGGACATGCTCTGTGCAGTCTCCCCAGACAAAGCATCTGAAACACGGGGACTCTGAGAACAGGCAGGAGCTGTGGTAGGGAGTCCAAAGTAGACAAAAATAATGATGGAGACCTTTAAAAGATATTTTTAAAAGAAATTGAGAATTCTGTGTGAAATTTTCATAGTGTTGAATATGACCTCAAATTCCGTTTTGAGAATCCAAACCAGACTCTGTCCTTTATAGAATCCACCAGGAGTTTGCAGAGACACGTGGACAGAGCCAGGCCCAGAGGTTTTGTCTAGCTCCAATTGTCAAGAGGGGTGCAAACAGGCACCGTCCTCATGCAAGTCAAGAATGCTGTGAGATTCCTTGTTGCAGAGTAATATGAGCTTAGTGGTGATAGATTGATGAAAATAGCATGATAATGGCAAAGAATAAGAGGGGAAGGGCACATAGAAACTTAAAATCTGTTCTTTGTACTCAGGTGATTCATTATAATGATCAGCACCTTGTGAATTTTAATCTCTTGAAGGCCCACACGTGTTTTTGCTGCAGCTCTTATGTAACTCCCAGAGAAAGGTAAGAAGATGCTTGTGCCCCAGACAGGGGTGCTTCACAAGGTCTGGGGGTCTTGCTTTCAGAAAAAGATACAGCAGAGAGGTAGGAATTATTTGAAGAACATGTAGATGAGGCTATTATGTGACCATGGTGAATGGGAACACTTTTGTTTCTGAGGGGTCAGCGATGTCCCCAAATAGTTTTTATACCTGATCATTACAATAGAATGACAAATATGAGGATGAATCTGGGTTGACTCTTATCTGTAGCCAATGCCATGTAACTTACAGGAATAAATAACGTGATTGCAAACTTATTTTTCCAGCAGCTGTCCACTGTCACAGCATGAGAAGTGGTCTATACTGCTTCCCACCCCCCCAGCCCCCCAGCTCTTTCGGAATGGCGTAATGGAAAGACAACGCCACAAAGATGAGCTTTCATGAAAAGACACTGAGGGGTCAGCACTTTTGATGTGTTTCCTCAAAGAAAGATGAACGTGAGGCTTTGCTGTGGAATATGTGGAGGGCTGTTTTGAAGGGTAAGTATCTATCTACTTGCGGACCCCAAAATACTTATATACAAGAATTCAGGTTACAAATCTCATATTAAATTATGCAGGACACATGTTCAATATAAGTTAGAGCGAGAACTTGGGGACCAATTTTAATACTATTTAACAAATTTATCACTGCTGCTTTTCAAGACTGTTTCTCACCCACAATTCAAGTCTTAGGGTGAGTGCATTATAGCAGAGGATCACTCCCTGAGAGACCGCTCTGAGACTCATATCCCGGGAAGGAGGTCGACATGCATATGGCCTCACTCCCCTGACTCTGCACTTTTAGTTCCTGAAGCTAAACGCATTTCCGCAGGCCTCGGTCTTCCTGGGGAATATGGAACGTATCCCCCATTTTAAGAAAATGTTTCAGAATCGGAAATATGTGGGTCCATGATAGCTCTGAAATAGTCGAGCTCAGTCGGATGATGCCAGCTGACAGAGGCGACCTTTGACCGTGGAATGAAGCGAGTGAGTTGTTTGATCTGTAGAGAGAGCTTTGGCACAGCTGTAAGAAGAATGTACAGCTTCCCAATATAGCTGGTATTCTATAAAGACATTATTCAGATGCCTTGCATATGTCTTTTCAAATACATGTGCAGTGAGTGTGACCCTCTTGCGACGCACGCTGTTGTCTCTCTCCGTTCTACCTGGCTTCTGTGTACGGCCAAACAGCCTTAACTGTTAATACACACCTACTGGCTTTGTGACTCCCCAACGGCCACCTCTGCACGAGAGCATCATTCCATCCTAGTCAGCAAGCACTGAGATTGCCGGTGCACTAGTACGACATTTCCATGTTCCTCACCTGCTGTGACGGGAGAAGCGATCACTGGAGCCAGAGTGGCCTGTGAATTTCATGTATTTTCTTCCATGGCTGCCTCACCTGCTTCAGCGGAGTGAGCACCGTGCTGTGACTGGAGCAACTGTAAGATGCTTTACACTAGGACTGCAGTCAATTACATTCTCCAGAATACAGACTCTAGAGAGTCTCCCTTCAGGATTGGCTTTCTGAGGCAGCATGATTTACTCCTCCTTCTGGAACACAAGGATTCCTCTTTGGGGGCCGGCGGGGAGTGTAGTTTGAATGAATGCTACCTGCTTACACCACAGTTCCAAGACAGGTGAGATGGTGCCCCATTCTGACAGCACAAGTTTATATTACTTTCAGGAATAAGATGAAATACACCCACAGATTCATGATAATCATTTTGCAGCTACTAAAACACATAATCTTGATCTAGAAAAGGCCAAATTGCAATGATTCTAATGGACATATTTTTCTGCCCTGCTCTCAAGGAGGGTGGAGAGCTAATATCTATGCTTTACTGCACCCAGGCAAAGATCAGCTAACCCAACCCTCCAGGCAGATAAAACCATGGCAGGGACTTGGTGTCCTGTAGGATACTGTAGGATTAGCTGCAAGGCTGGAAGCGACAGTTCCTGGAATTTGTGAAGTTTGCCATTTTAAAGACAATCCCCCGGAGCTTTTAGTGATTACCATCACCACTTCCGCCATGAGCAAGAGGCACCAGTTTCCCAGCTCAGATCATCAGACAGTAAACACAGTATACTGAGGATTGTTGCTTTAAAGAGTGTTTACTTTTAATCCCCAACATATTAATAAGATAGCTGCTGGAGGGGTAAATCTGAACTATGGGCCCATCTTTCCACACTACTATGGGAGCTTGTAACTCGCAGTTTTCACCTTCTTAGGATATGTCCTCTTGAAAATTCAGAGGTGATGACGTGGCTTTGGTGTGTTGGAAGAATGCCAAAGAATCCACGTGGACTAGAGTGGGTTCAGACATCATCAGAAGCTGCTTTACTGCAGCATGCATTACAGAGCAGGCGTCTTTAGCATGCATGGCCCTGAGATTTTCAGCATCATAGAGAAGGACTGGGACTCATCTCTAGGTAGTGACCTAAGTGAACACTCTAGTGAATTGCCACTAGAAGTGCTCAAAATCATGGTATCACACTGAACCCTGGGAAGAGCTCATTAATTTCAACAAATTTAAAGATCCCAGGTTTTGATTATCACAAAAACAGGGAAGATAAACCCACAAGTGTTGCTGTGCAGCTGTAGGCCATCATTTGTGATGACGACCATGAGGGATAAAGCAAAAGGTGAAAAAGAAACTGCAAGGTGGCCCAATGTGTGTGATTATTAAGGACTTTAAAGCATGCCTTTATAGTTGCTGAGTCCTTTGATAGGCAGTGACACACTAGCCAGGCCGTTTATTCTGGGAAAAACTCTGTGCATGTGTGTGTGTGACAAAACTAGTAAGAAATGGAAATAAGATATAATAGAGGTTTTCAAGAAAATTGTCTGGTGCTGGCAGTCTTTATACAGTGAGTAGCAGCACTGTTGCCCACACATCTGACGTGTGGAGGCCTTCCTGCAATATTGAGCGATGCAGGGCAGTGGTTCTATGAGCAAGTTGGTATGAAAAATAGTGAAAATCCAAAAAGGTCTCACCAAGTAAGTACATCATGCTACCATCATGATCCTTAACCTTATTCAAGATATATTCTGACCGGGGCAAGGGAAACCACACTGTCAATATCATCACAAAATACACAGTTCTTTTTAATGCCTAAGACAAATTACAGATAATACATAGGCCAGATATACTCCATCCATGTGTGTTTCCTTCTGGAAGCCTTCCACGGTGCCATCTACTTGTCCCTACAGGGACCTCTGGGTAAATGAAATGCACGTAAGTCTCCTCCACATGTTGACTCCTTGACAAACTCCCACTGAAAGCAGGTGTCTTTGCACCCAGTTGTCTGCCTCTGAGTGTCTCAAGGAAATGCTCATTCTGGGAAGCTGAAAGGAGGGTAATCCTCCAACCATCTGTGGCCACAGACTTTTGCACCCTGCAGACTCAGCAATGTCTGACGGCGTGCTGAAGAATCTGAACCTATTGGAATTACTTATGTGGGCGTCCCCCAGGCAAAGCAAAACTGCAAATAATCTAGTTCCTATCATCTCAGAGATTGTCTTCGATACACTCAAGGGTAAAAATCCCTCTATCAACCCAAACCAGATCCACATTTCAAGCAAAGGTGGGTGCTGATTAAAAATGTGGTGAGACAGTAAGATTCCTCAAACGTTAACATGTTTTGTTGTCCCTCTGGTTCTGAGAATTCTGACCACTTGTTACTGGAATATAACAAGAAGCTGTATCTGATGAACTGTCATCAGAAGGACAAATAAAGAATCACCCTTACTTCCTCTTCAGAGGAAAACATGATTATTGCTTTTATTCTCCACCTAGACATGTGCTGTTGAGTGCAGTAGCCACCCCCGACACGGGGCCACTGAGCACTTGAAATGTGGCTGGTCCAAAATGAGATGCGCTGTAAGTGTAGAACACACACCAGATTTCGAAGATATAGTATTTTAAAAAGTATTAAATATCCTGTTAATGATTTTTTATATTGATTACCTGTTCAATTGATATTTTTGGTATATTTATTAAATGAACTATATCATTACACTTAATTACACCTGTTTCTTTTTGCTTTTGAAATATGGCTATTAGCGAATTTTAGATTACATATATTGCTTGCATTTGTAGCTCATATGATATTTTTACTGGACAGCACGAATGAAGAAATTCCATCCAGCTCTGATTTAAATAGAGTGGGGAAGATAAAGTCTGCAATTGTGCTCTAACACCAGCTCTGGTCTAACAGTGTGGTCAAAAAGAGGAGATGCTTAGCCTTGTCTATCCTGAGGGTCAGTGTACCGCCTGCTGGTCCTTGCATGCTGGAAGCACCACACTTGGACTACAAATGCTGAAATCCTGGACAATGTGAATTGATGCTACAGAGAAAATCCAGAGCTCCTGCTGAGTAAGATGCAGCAACGTAAGCAAGCGGCCGTGAGGTCAGGGGCAGGTTATAGGAGTGTGTCTTGTGTGTTATTACTGACCTGGACGGCTTTGCCATGCAACTTGGCACAGGCAAGCCCAAGGGAGGGACATTACCATCACAGCTTAATCATACGACAAATTCCATTGTTTATCCTTAGGCAACGTGGAGGCATGGAAGGATGTGGAGCTTCCTACACATGCCCATCTGGTGAATCTGGGGAATTAAAGATGATCCTGATGTTGATGAGTAATAAGGGTATTAGTACAGCTGCTAATAAGGGAAAAGCCTGGCTTATTGTATAAAAGGAAAGAGTCTTTATGCATCTTGCTTTTCTTCTCTTAAAACAAAATGAAATAAATTTCTTAGTTTTAGTGTAGGAGAAAGTATGAGTTTGAGGAAAGAGTGAAAAATCACCCATAAGGAAATAAAAAATAGCATGAGTCAGTTTATGACTGACAGATTATAATCTTCTTTATTTCAACAGTTGATGGAACTCCTGTCAGGAGATACATGTCTGCAGAGAGTGAAAGATTGGCAGTAGCAGTCTATTACTGCCCTGACACCAGTTGTTTTATTTATAAAATAAATAACCATCTTGTTATTTAGACAAAGGAAGATGGAATATATTTTTACATTCTGGCTAAAAGATAATCCCTGCTCATGTTAATATAAAAAAAAACTGATTAATCATAACACACCAAGTAAATAAAAATCCATAAGCCACAGTAATCCGCAAAAAAGGGGAAAGGGTAAGATAAAGCTCTTCTTTATAGAAGAATGTCAGCTAATGAATGTAAAAGGAATAATGGAGTCAGAGAGTCAGCAGTTTCCAGCCTCCATTATAATAATTGATTCAGGCAAGCATCTTCAATGGTGGCTAAAATCAGCAGGTGAAATTTGTTGGGGAACAGGATATTTACATGGTGACAATGTATCAGCCCACAGATTTCTCACTAACATTAAAGTGAAAATATACCTTTGTTATGAAGGAATCTAACAATCACACCCTTAATCAAATGATAAAACTTACATTACTAATTGTGGAAGACCATGACATTTGGGGCCTCCTGATATGATGCAATATAAAGTATACAACATTGTCTATGAAGTATTCTTGCCAAAAAATGTGTATCCTGAATCCAATCAAGCCTAGAACTACACGGTCCAATACTGGCCACATGTGGCTATTGAGCAATTGAAATGGGGCTGGTCTGAATCGAGATGTGCTGTAAATGTAAAATATTAGATTTTGAAGACTTCATATGAGATAAAAGAGTGTAAAATATCTCATATTGATTACTTGTTAAAATGATAATATTTTGGATATACTGGGTTAAACGAAACATATTATTAAAATTAATTTCACCTGTTTCATTTTACTTTTTAGAAGAGTAGCCTTCAAGTTTTAACAGTTGTATCAAATTTCAATACTTCAAGAGTCTTAAATTAAAAATAGAAGAAATTGGCATTTGTGTCACTGTGTCCAGCAGTGTTTCAACAGACCTGGGCGTATATGATCACTATAATTAAGTGACAGCTCAATAAAGGTCCCTTAAGGGTGGCAAATGTTGCTTTGACTGATAGTTCAGGGTCACATTTAATTAAGAGATGGGGTTATTGACTAGGCCCACAGAAGCTCCTCTATTAGGATCTTCTTGCCTAATATTACAAGAAAGGAAGAACAGATACTCACTGCCGATAAACCTTCATCATTACTAGGTATATATAGTTCAAGAAGGGAGGATCAGATACACCTAGAGGCTATACTTCATCACAGATGCTTTTATCAATGCATGTACCTGTGTGTTATCTCAGAAAGGTCCGACTCTTACTTGGTTCATTCTTGGAGCTGTAATGTATTTAAAAGCCATTATCACTATTTGTGGGGTATGTGTTGTATGTGTGTCTGTAAAGCAGTCTCAGAAAAATCTATGGAGTGATGGTGTGACCCTCCATGGGAATCCTCTAATTACAGTCACTTTTCTCTTTTGTCACCTTTTCTTTTGATGCATTGTTTGTCTGAGTTTTTTATTTTATTTATAAAGTTCTCTTCTAAGTTTTCTCTTACATTCTGTAGAAGTCCCATCCCCTTTATGATTAATTTTTTTACTGACCACAGTCTTTTAACATTCTTCAACACATCCATAGTCATACTTTGTAACTATCCTCAGGTGAGGCCTAAAAATATCAACATTTCTTTCAAAAGAGATACAATCTTTCAAAATACACCTCAGAAGCTTCATCTCCATCCTTGCCCCAATCATCACTGAAGGTCCAGGAGGTTTTATTAACCTCAAACCAACATGAGGCCTCTTTAACCCTGCTACAGTTTCCAATTCCTGCCCTCTTTTTAGAAAACCATTTGTTTTTCTTAAATATTCCCATCTCTCAGGAGACACGGGTGTATCTTCATAATGAGAATAAGACAAAGTTTGTTTATTCAGCATTGACATAGTGATCCTAGCCAGTGCAGCAAGGCAAGGAAAATAAATACAAGGTGTAAAGATTAGAAAGAAAGAAGTGAAACTTTCATTATTCACAGATGAAATGATTGTTTATAGAAAAAATTCCAAAATAAACATTGATTATAGAAGTCAGAAAAATGGTACCTCTTGCAGGGGTAGAGAGAGATCAACTGGGAAAAGAATAAATGAATTTTACAGGGTGTTGAAAATGTTTTATATCTTGATTTAGATGGTAGTTATGTGAGTGGAATAATTTAATAAGCTGTACACTTAAGATTAGTGCATTTTACTGTATTATTTACACCTTATTTATACAAAATATTTTTTAAAAAACAATAAAAATTTACATAGTGGGTTGGTGCCTACTAAAGGAAATTTTGCAAATGTAAAAACATTTTAAGGATTGTCTTTATTTTTCCATAATTGTCCAGAAACACAATTCCTTCAAGTCAGAACAAACTCATCTGCTTTTAAAACAAACTTAAGCCGCCTAATTGAGGTCTTTCCTGAAGAGAGAGCGATAGCTTACACAAACAGCCTGTGTCTTGAAGATCATGTTTTTGTTATTGCTGACAAACTATCGCAAACACTGCCAGTAGCCTTTTAGGCATCCATTTTTTCCTTTATTTCTTGCTAGCAGAGCCTAAATTTTGTTTAGTGTCCACCAGTTCTCCACCTGATTTCTGGGAACCCGTCCTCATCTCCAAGGTAAATCTGATTCAGTGAATTATGGCAATTCCCATTCTCTTGGAGTAGGGGTGAGCATGTGACATAATTCTGTCCAATCACAGGGAAAAGAGAGAAAGTGTGTGTGTGTGTGTGTGTGTGTGTGTGTGTGTGTGTGTGTGTTGGAGAGGTGCTTCTGGGAAAGATCTGTCATTCCTGAGAAGGAGATAGAAGAGAAGTGTATTTCTGCCTCTGGATGCTGTTTCTGGGAGTGAGTGCAGCTTAGAGCTGTCAACAGCAACCTGGATGAGAACCAGTCCCAAAACAAAGCTGATGTTGATGATGAGGGGTGAAAGGCCTCTGGGCCTTTTATAACATTAAAGTTTGTGTCGTGCCTCTTTTTCTACCTCTGGACTTCTGCTAATGTGGCTGAGGGTCTTTTGTTACTTGCAGCCAGACACCCTGGTTGATACTGAGATACCTACCTGCCTCTCTAGATTAGTCACTCTAAATCTTCATCATTAGATTCCAGCCAATCTAGCCATTTAAAATTCCTCCATCTTATTATTTTTCTCTCTCACCTCAGGACCTTTGCATGTGCTCTGACCGTTCCCTGGAATATTCTCCCCCTCTCTCACCCCTTTTACTACCCAGCACCTACTCATCCTTCAGATATGAGCCCAAGCATCACTTCCTCAGAGAAAGATCCCTGACTCCCCAGGGTCAGGCTCCTTCTTATCCTCTTTCCTCACACCCTGCACAGTCATTCATACCCCTTATCATGTCCAAATTTTGAGACAGGAGATTGCATTTCAAAACATATGGGCCTTATTCGAGCTGTAGTTGTACGTATAAAGGACCGTGTCCTTCTGGGTGAACCATGAAGTGTCCAGCAAGGTTATACCCTTTTCATATTTGACCTGTTTCCTCACCCCAAAATTGTTCCAATTATTACTCAAGGGCTGAAATAAGTTTTGTCAGAGCCCTCACAGACACTAGGACAATCAGCTCTAGTGCACTTGATATTATTACAGGAATCACTATATGATGGACCATGTGTTTTGGTTACATGTGAACATGAATTCTTTATAGCTTTGAGCCATTTTATTCAGGTTCCCCAGACCTGTGCATCACACCTGAGCTCTGCCAAAATGACAGCTGAGGCACCACTTGGTGAGATTGGCAACGTGAGTGCTTTTTGCTGATTTAAGGCCATAAACCAATGACTGGATTGGCACTTTGATCATCACAAGCCGATGGGTGGAACTGACACTTTGACAGAGCCTCGAGTCTGGACCCTAGAAGGGGCTCTTCTCCATAGGTAGAAGGCCAGCTCCATGAGCCACACAAAACAGGACAGCATCTTTCTATCTTTTCAAGTTGCTACATGACTTCCTCAATTCCATAACTTTCACCTCTGTTCTATTTCAGCTACTTCCTCTCGGGCCACACCTCCACTTTCTCCTGAAATTTTCCCTCTTTGTTATCTCAAATTGCACTCTCTTCCTAAATGAACACATCTTCTGACCTTCCCACACTCTTGTTCTCTTCCTCCCTCAGAACAGTCCCAGGCCTCTAATCCCTTAACCAGTCTACTTTCTCCCCATCTGACAGCTCCCCTGACAGCATAGCCTTCCCCATCTCACCTTCTCATGCTTGTGAGTATATGGACTATTATGTGGATTGCAGATGTGACTTGTTGATTGAGAGACTGATTTGCTGATTTAAAAAAATATATAAATATATAAAAAATATATAAATACACACACATATATAGATGGAGGGTGATGGTTGCACAACAACATGAATGTACTTAATACCACTAAACTGTACACTTAAAAATGGTCAAGATAGTAAATTTTATGTCATGTGTATTTTACCACAATAAAAAAAATTGGGAAAAAATAGCATATTACAGAAGCAAATAATAGACTGGAAGAGAGATAATGTTTCTAAATTATGTTTGTTCTTAGGATGATTCTGGCTATAAGTAAATAAAACCGAACTTAATGTGGCTTTAAAAAAAATAAATGAAAACAAAACTAACAAAAAAAGTAAATGTACCAGTGGGTTCTTTCTTAAAATGGTCAAACCAATTTAATGTGCAGAAAATTTCCACTTGTGGCTTCCAGGTAGCTAGGTACTCTTTCCTGTGAAATGGGATCCTGAGACTTGATTCAAAGCACAAAGAGGCCCTTGCAACTTCAGTAGTTATGTAGCAATTACATTCTGTGCAAAGACAAAGATGAAAAAGCAACTTATGCTAGAACACCACACTACAGATCAGTCTGCCCTCAGTCTGAAGTGTCTGGAGAGATTCTGGGCTAGGGAGAATGTCAGAATATGTATTCCAGGTATGTCCTTGGAGAAAAAGACTGTATGAGAAAATTATATGAATTTCCTTGTTGGTACCCAAAGCCTGCATTTCAGTCATTTTTTAAAGAAAGAAAGTTTGGTTGTGTTTACAAATTCAGGAAGTGTTTTTGCCTCTGGAACCCCAGGGTCTATTATTAAAGTGATAAATTCCCAGCCTAGTAAAGTGAAATGACACTCTGGGTCATGATAAGAAATGTCTTTTATGAATAATGCATAACACAAACTTGTGTACTTCTGACTCTGGTACTAAGACTGTTTTTTTCTTCCTAGGTTTAAGTGCTATTTGTTCTCTGGGGAAGTCTTTGCCCTACACTCCTGAAGATACTTCAAATTTGATACTTTCTTGGATCCTGAGGAATCAGCCCTTGAGGAATCAGCCTTTGTACCAAGAATTCCCCAGGACCCTGAACAGGCGGGGAGATAGGAAACCTGAGTTCCATCTCTGGCCTTGCCCCAGACCTGCTCTTGAGCTGGTCTCCGCCCCTCTCTGGGCTTGCTTTCCCTGCTGTAGAATAGTAGTGATAATACTTACTGGCCTAGCTTGCCAAGTGTTGATTGGGGAAAGGGCAATAAGTGTCAAATGCCATGCAAATGTGAGACATTCCATTTTCCCATAGCACAAGCACACTGCCAAGGGGATGACTTGAATGCCTGGTAGCTGCTTTGTCTGGAACAAAGATACTGGTGTTCTCGGCTCCTTTTCTGCCTTATATAAAGGGCCCTAGCTACTCTTCTGCTGCCCTTGGGCCCAGTTAAACTCCTGCAAGGTAAGCCACTACTGTGTTACAGACACTGGGGGGATACATGGTTCCTGTCTGCAGGGAGCTTATAGTTTAGCTGAGGAGAGAAGATATACATATGTGAAAAGTTTATGGAAGGCAGACTATAGTTAATGTCTTTGCCTGGTGTATTAGTTTCCTAGGGCTCCCATAACAAAGTACCACAAATAGGGTCATTTAAACAACAGCAATTTGCTTTCTCACAATTCTGGAGGGTAGAAGTCCAAGATAAAGGTGTCGGCAAGGTTGGTTACTTCTGAGGCCTCTCTCCTTGGCTTGTAGGTGGCCTTCCTCTCCCTGTGTCTTCACACGGTTTCCCTCTGTACCTGTCTGTGTCCTAACCTCCTCTTCTTTTGTGTGTGTGTGTGTGTGTGTGTGTGTGTGTGTGAGGAGGATCATCCCTGAGATAACATCCGATGCCAATCTTCTTCTTTTTGCTGAGGAAGATTGGCCCTGGGCTAACATCCATGCCCATCTTCCTCTGTTTTATATGGGATGCAGCCACAGCATGGCTTGCCAAGTGGTACATCTGTGCGCGGGCGGGATCCGAACCTACGATCCCTGGGCTGCGGAAGCGGAACGTGCACGCTTAACTGCTATGCCACCAGGCCCGCCCCCTAACCTCCTCTTTTCATAAGGATGCATGCCCATTGGATTAGGACCCACCAATACAACTGCATTTTAACTTAATTACCTCTTTAAAGACCCTGTCTCCTAATCTAGTTGCATTCTGAGGTACTGGGGGTTAGGATCTCAAAATAAGAATTCTGGGGGGTACACAATTCATCCTATCACACCTGGTTTCTAAATGTTGGAGTATCTCAGGGTTCTGCCCTTTTTCTTCTCCGTCTTTACTCTTTCTGTGTATGATCCCATCCCTTCCTGTGACTTTATATACCATTTATGTTGATGACTCCCGTAGCTGTACTCTCAGCCTTGCTCCACTCTGAGCCCTAGAATCTGTGTAGAAATTGTCTAATTGCATCTCCTCCTTGGATGTCTAACAAGCACCTGAAACCTAACATCTAAAACCAAGCCCCAGTCCTCTGCCTCATCTCCTCATTTCTGCTCATCCATTAGTCTCTCTCATCCCTACACGTGGGACCACTTGCTCCCAATCACTATCCTGTTGGTGGAACTGATTACATCTGAAAATGTGTTTTTATTTTCTTATGTGCTTTTCGCCTGAATCCCTGAACTAGAATGCCTGTACATAGTAGGTACCCAATATATATTTGCTTGAATGAATTGTCAAGATAGTTATATAGATGATACATGCATACAGAGGGAGATTTCTGTGGGCTGGGAAAATAATGGTAGGGTCCATGCAGAGGTGTGCTGGAGCTGGCTTAAACAAGCTCGCAAGAGACAACTGTCAAATTTTTGGTTGTTAAATACAGCCATTATTAAAAATTAAGTTAAAGTTACAATTAGACTATATTAAAAAATAAAGGTAATAAATACTTGACTCATTTCTTAATTATTTCATTTTCTTTTACTATTATCTATGCTCTTGAGATTGTTTTTTTTTTTTTTTTTTGTGAGGAGGACTAGCCCTGAGCTAACATGCGATGCCAATCCTCCCTTTCTTCTTAAGGAAGAGTGGCCCTGAGCTAACATCCGTGCCCATCTTCCTCTACTTTTTTATATGGGACGCTGCCACAGCATGGCTTACCAAGCAGTGCGTCGGTGCGTGCCCGGGATCCGAACCCAGAACCCTGGGCTGCCGAAGCGGAGCGCGTGCACTTAACCGCTTACGCCACTGGGCCGGCCCCGAGATTGTTTAACTTTTTGTGTGTCTGATGATAGAAATACTTTATAATAGTGTGCTACTGCTCATCTCTTCCCAACTTTTCATTCAGTGACATCACATTGGTAGTGTGATTGAAATTGATCATAGTGAGAGTATTTACTCTATGGAAATCAGTAAATGCTACAAATCAGTTTGCTTGGTTTTTGTTTTTCTTTTTTTTTCTGGAGAGCTAGTTGTGAAATATTTACCAGCACACTATAGTTTCTTTTTAATAGGTGTCCTTGAAGGATGGTGAGAATCCATATATATACGGATGGGAGGAAGAATCTAGGCAGGAGCCAGAACATAAGCAAAGGTCCAAAAGAAGGAAGAGTATTCATCTTAGGAGACTCACGTTTGGAGTGTGTGTGTGTGTGTGTGTGTGTGTGTGTATGTGTGTGTGTGTGTTGGTAGGAATTAGAGGGAGATGGGGAATGGAATCACCCTAGCAGGGCCTAGAATACTAGGCTAAGGAGTTTGATTTTATTTTATAAGCAATGGAGCACCACTGAAAAATTTTCAGCAGCCATGTGATATGACAAAGCATGTAGTAAATGCTAGTTAGTACCTGCAGAGTGAAATGAAAAGGAGTACTTTCAGTAGAGCAAACACTTCTTCATCTGCTCTACCAAGTCTGTAAAGAACCTATAGAATCACTCCAAATGTGTGAGCTGAAGAGCTCGCCAGAGAAAACAACTATTCTTTCCGCTAAAACTTCTCCAGATTTTTGTGAGCAGAAAGAAATTAAACTGAGACTGCGTTTAGGCTATAGACTGAGGGTTCCTCATCCCTGAATAGAGAAAACTCATGGAAAAACTAGAGCCAAAATGTGGAGTGGGGATGATCAGATTGATGAAAGTTCAACACGATTATTCACAGGAAAAAAAGTCACCATGATTTTAACTGCCAATAAATCTGTTAATAGACCCTCTTCACTGACCTGAAAAGGTGAGAAAAGGTGGTTTTCAATACACTTACTTAAGGGCGTGTTTCTCTCCACAGGTGAAACTCATTAGTAGCAGCTAAAAGTAATTCAAGGGCTCATTAAAGCAGAGTAATGCGGTAGCTGAGAACTAATGATGATGATACTCATCATTGTCCATTCAATGCTGCTCTTTGTGGCTCTTCTGTTCTTGGGGGAACAGCATGTGTTCTGCTAAATAAAAAGGGGTCTTGCCATTTTTATGTAAAAACATCACAATTATGCACATAGAAAGAAAATCTTGGAAGAAGAAGATAAACTTGCTGCCTCTCCCGTTACGTAAAGTGAATGATAAATTCAACAGTGTGAGTGGTATCTGGACCCTAATGGCCAATCTTCCCTTCTTGATATGAAGACAGGTATATATGGAAAGATAAAAACAACTTATATGATAAAGAGGAAACAAGTAGACCTTAAAAATGGTATGAGTGTATTTGCAAAAGGAAAACATAAAGCTTTAATAAGCAACATGTATCCTTTCAATATGTTCAACCTCAAAATAATGAGAAGCTAAGAAACTTCCTCATTGTTTTTAATTGAGCTCATTTGGTAATATTGATATTGCCAAGTAAGAAATGATTATTTGCAAATATTATTTTTCCAGAAATGAGGAGTCTAGACAAGAAAACTACGTCATCAGTTTGAAGTTCAAAACAAGTCTTCGCATACACACAAATATAAAAGCCTGCCAGACAATTTGATAATGAGGATGAAAAGGATGTCTTATTGAAATTGCCAAGGATGACGTAAATATAGAAACCCACTTGTTGTAAGACTCATTCAAAACCAGGCCACACATTACAAATAGGGAACTCTTAGTGATGGAAATATCAGTTAATATCTCACTTGAGTTCAGCAGAATATACCCAATAATTAATCTACTACAAGGTGCTTTGAGTCTTGAAGGTTCTGAGAACTTTATACATTGTCTTGAAAAGCAGAGAAACCCCTGGTGAATGTTTCGTTTAACCTACCTAGCCTAATTCAAAAGATTTGACGAATTAGAGAGATCTTAATCTGCTCTCTTGGCCACAGGCAGACATTGTGCCTAATCACACTCTTTGACCCTTGTTCTGTCCCAATCATTGTCCCCATTGCTGTCAGTAAAAGCTTTGTCACATCTCAGTCTGGTCACATCACAACTCTTTGGTTGATCTGCCTTCCTTGAAGATGAGAGCCAGCAGGCACACACGGCCCTCTCCCGGATTATTTCCTGATGTCTGCCTTGCTGTGTCTTATGCCCAACCAGTGCTAAGCTATGGCAAACTTCAGTTTTTGAAAAGAAATTTGCTCTTTCATGCTACCCTAGCCTTTGCATATCTAATCCTCTGTTCAGAAAACCTTTTCCCTCACTTTTTCTCATGCAAATTCCTCCTCATGCTACAAGAGCCAGCTCAAGCAACATCTCTTTAAGCTTTTCACTATACTACCCGTTCTCTAGTTGGAATTGCCAAACACCTATTCTTCTCTCTTTCTCTCCTCATTTGTTTTGCCTCTACCCCTAGACCATGGGAGACTTGAGATCATTCAACATTCAGCAAATATTATTAAGCGCCTACTATGAGCCAAGAACTACTCTAGGTGCTGAGAATGCAGCATAAACAAAGTTAATTCCTGTCTTCACGGAGGCTCCCCTCTAGCAGGGGAAAGTAGGTTAAAAGACAAACAAACAACTACATACTGTTTCCTAACATTGGTGAAGGAGACCTGTGAATTTTAGATTCTGAAAAGAAAGAACAAATTAGAAATTTATACCCTGAATTAACCTAAGCTTTTTTGCAATTATTTTCAGTGTGAGGAAACCTAAGGCATGGACTTATTCTAGGAAAATAACATGGTTTATTGGTAGCGGAGCTGGATCCTCAACCCCATTCCCTGACTCCTGGTTGAGTGTTGTCTCCATTCTTCTAAACATGACAACTCTCAGGAAACTCATTTATGGTGTAGACCTGACTGTGATCAGGGTCTTTTTTCCCCCAGATTTATTGAGATATAATCGACATATAACATTGTGTATGTTTAAGGTGTACAGTGTGCTGATTTGATACACTTATATATTGCAAAATGATTACCACTGTGGCATCAGCTAACACCTCTATCGTGTCACATTATTACCATTTATTTTTTGTGGTAAGAACATTTAAGATCTACTTTCTGGAGCTGGCCCCATGGCCTAGCATTTAAGTTCAGTGCACTCTGCTTCAGCGGCCCAGGTTTGGTTCCCAGGCACGGATGTACACCACTCGTAGGCAGCCATGCTATGGCGGTGACCCACATACAAAAAATAGAGGAAGATTGGCACAGATGTTAGCTCAGGGTCAATCTTCCTCAAGCAAAAAGAGGAAGATTGGCAATAGACGTTAGCTCAGGGCAAATCTTCCTCCACAAAAAAAAAGATCTACTTTCTTAGGAAGTTTCAAGTACAGCATTTCAACTTTCAAGTACAATGCAGGATTATAAACTATAATCACCGTGCTGTACATTAGATCCCCAGAATTTATTAATCTTATAGCTGAAAGTTTGTATTCTTTCACCAACATTCTCCCCATTTCTCCCATCCCCCCAGCCTCTGGTAACCACCATTCACCTACACACACACACAAAAATCCCTCCTTCCTGAAATTCAGGGAAGGTGTGAGAATAAGAAAATTGATATGCCTTACTTTACTTTTTTACAGTAAGGAAGTCAAAGTTGTATGGCAAATATTGTTAGTTATGCACCCGATATCTATTCTTCCTTCCTTCTTTACCAACAAACACCCAATTTTGTTTGGGATGTCAAGATGCCCAGTTAAAAATATTCACTTCTCCAGGCTCCCTTGCCTCTAGGAGTGGCCATGTGACCAAGTTCTGGCTATTGAGACACATGTGAATGTAAGGCTCTTGGAAAGCTTGTTAAAAAGTTCATATACCTTTTGCCTTTTATCCTTAATTCTTTGCGCCCACTTCTTCCTGCCTGGAGAGCAGAGGCATACCTAGAGATGAAGTATCCATCTTTCAAAGATGGGGAAACAAGCCACACACTAAGGATGGTGGAACAAAAACGAGAAAGAGCCTGAAGCTGCCCGACCCATCCTCTGCCCAGCTCCAGGTTCCTTTTCATGTGAAAAAAATAATAAACATTTTCTTTGAGGGAGAAGGGATATGACTATTTGGAAAAGTTGTGTTCCTGTTACATGCAAACAGATGTATCAGCCAAGATGATACAGGTTGGTTCTGATCATATCAAATCAATTGGTCAACTCACTTCAGCCAAAACAAAAACAAAAACAAAACAAAACAGTCAACTACGTGGACAAAATAAATTTGTTGTGTGGGCATGTCATCGAGCAGCTACACATACTTTTTTATTTCAGTCTTTGGCCTCGCCCTGTAGGGTTGGTTGTGAATCAGAGCCCAGGGAATCCATCGGTGGATAAGAAGGTCCAGCCAACAGTACCATGCAATCATCAGTGGCTCCATGTTTCTTCCATTCTTCAATTCTAACAGCCTTGCAAGGTGTCTTTATTTCTGATAATGAGGTTCCCTTTTTGCCTGAGCTTCCAGGACGTTTAGAATAAAATTTTGTGCTAATTGTATATTAACCATGCTATTTACTGAGAATTGGTAATAGTTTTTTTCCTATTCTATTGTATCATTCTTTTAGAAAGTCCCTTATTATGAGCTACTTTAAAATCCTTTGAAGAAATAGGTAAAGTATAATTACATATTTTCGTACATACATAGTTTAGTTAAGATTACAGAATAATTTGAGATGGCTGCAGTCCCTTCTGAAAGCATAATTCAAAAATAAGGAATTATTCTTATTACCCTGTGGAACTTCCTTTTTATGCCATCTATTCTTTCATGCTTGCCATGTTGCAAACTTCTCCAGAAGTGATGAAGTGAGATGATTGGATGGATCCCTATAGAGTTGAGCTCCAAGGTTTTTATATGATTTTTCTAGAAAACAAATATACAGCAACGTCAATAGATGGGATTTATTTTCCCAAGTCAAGAATAAACCAAATACATTGCTGTTTTTGATGACCAAACTGTCACATACTGTTTCAAATATCTTTTGGTCTTCTTCTATGTTTTATTTTTTTATTTGCTGTTTTTCTCTTTGAAAATTCAAGCTTTGAAAATATCTAAGGGCCTTAACATAGCCAAATGACTTTAAAAAAAAAAAAAGAAGTTTTAAAGCTTATAGTTAGAAAGGTAGAGAAGTGGAAGGACACATTTGCTCAAGAAACTAAAAGGTACTGGCTGCTAATATTGAATCGTCTCTACATTCCTTCTGATAGAAAGTTAATGTTTGGTTTCCAGGGAAGTGTAATGATTATAAGATTTATCGTTTTTTCGTTACCATACCAGCCATTGTGCTAAGAACTTTGCAAACGCTTATATCATTTAATCCCTATAACAAGCCCATGAGAGTAAAATAAGGCCTCTTTTTTTTTTTTGTGAGGAAGATCAGTCCTGAGCTAACATCTGTTGCAAATCCTCATCTTTTTGCTGAGGAAGATTGGCCCTGGGCTAACATCCGTGCCCATCTTCCTCTACTTTATATGTGGGATGCTGCCACAGCATGGCTTGATAAGCTGTGCGTAGGTCCACACCTGGCATCTGAAGCGGCAAACCCCAGGCCACCAAAGCAGAGCACGAGAACTTAACCACTACGCCACTGGGCTGGCCCCAAATAAGGCCTCTTTTTTTTTTTTTTTTTGTGAGGAAGATCAACCCTGAGCTAACATCCACGCCAATCCTCCTCTTTTTGCTGAGGAAGACTGGCCCTGAGCTAACATCTATTGCCAATCCTCCTCCTTTTTCTCCCTAAAGCCCCAGTAGATAGTTGTATGTCATAGTTGCACATCCTTCTAGTTGCTGTATGTGGGACGCCACCTCAGCATGGCCAGACAAGCAGTGCGTTGGTGCACGCCTGGGATCTGAACCTAGGCCGCCAGTAGCGGAGCGCGTGTACTTAACCGCTAAGCCACAAGACCGGCCCCAAAGCCTCTTTTTGAGGAAGGAAAATATGCAATCTAAAATAGGAATGTTCCTTTAAGAAGGGAATCAGCTTTAATTAAGGGAAAATATTCCTGAAAATACTTAGTTTATACAAATACTATGCTCTAAAGGCCTTACTCAGTGCTGACAAAGTAGCTGAGTCAAAGCTAGAGATCCAGAACACATTTGCTGATCCCAAATAGGACTAAATTGGTTATGCCATCTCCTCATCAAACTGACGCTTTGCTCTGATGCTCTCCTCCTGGTCAAGGCAAAACTAGGACAGCTTTCATGGGTTAAATTGTTTTATTTAAAAATCTTCCCTTATGTACATTTGACTAGATGTCAAAGTTTGTAAAACATGTTTTAGTAATTGTAGGAAGTCATTAATAGGTCGTTTATACTATCAATCACTTTAGATGTAACTGAACTTAAATTTATTGGGCTTTCTTTTCTCTGTCTCCGTCTCTTTCTCTTTCTCTTTCTTTTCCTGTTTTATTTCCCGCCTAAAGCTAAATTCATTGTTCCTTAGCACCATAAGAAACCCAATTCTAGTATTTTAGATAACAGCCATTTTATTATCTTCAGTCTACTAGTTCAAAATAGATACACTCTGGCAATCTTTAAAAAAAATCTTTAAAAAGATTTTTACAATCTTTAAAAAAAATAAAACAGCATAAAACTTTGTTTCCTAGAGAAGCACTTTGAGAAAGTCACACAGCTAGTAGGTGACAGAACTGTAATTCAAACCCAGGTTGGCCTGACTTGAAAACCTATGTTTCTGGCCAAAGGCAAAAACTACATTTTATAGAATTTATCAGCTGTAAAATGGGATAAGAACAATAAATAATAATACTGAAGCTTGTTAACTCTAGCTTGTTAGAAGCTAGACCTGTTTTAATGATTTAAATATATTAATTCAATTCTCACAATAACCCTATGAGACAGGTGTTATTATTATCCCCATTATACAGATAAAGTAACTAAGGCACAAAGCTGAGATTAAATACCTTGCCTGAGGTCACAGAGCAAGGGGTCAACTGCACATGGTGTGGATCTAGAGCAGAGACACAGTGTTCCAGAACTTATAACAATTAATAACCTTCATTTCTACCAGCAACAACCAACTGGAAAATGTTATAACAGCAGCAAAACTGTAGTTTAGAGGAATTAATCTAAGAAAGAACAACAAGATATCTATGGGGAAAATTCCTTGAAGATAATTCTACTTTTAAAAAATCTTAAAAATGACTAACTAAAATGAGAAATAGCTCACGTTCATGGGCGCTACCTCACAGGTTTTGTGAAAATTAAATGAGTTAATATATGTAAAGACCTTGTAATAGCTCCTGGACATAGGAAATGCTCAATAATACTAGCTATCACTATATTTTGGAATCAGACTCACCACTTATAATATGACCTTGGACGAGGTCAAATGATTCTCTCTGAGCTTCATTTTCCTCACCCATAAGAATCGAATTAATAACCAATGTCTAGCGCCACTATGAGAATTAGATGAGATAACCAGTGCCTGGTACCTGGGAGGGACTCCACTGAGGTTGATTATCTTCCTTCTCTGGGAAAAGACAGTTTTATTTTTCTTTTGAATCTGCTTATCCAGTGTTCCCCAGACTTCGAGATTTCAGGCATCAACAATATTTATTCTTTGTGTGTGTATTAAATTCCCAAAGCTGCCATAGCCTAGTGCCACTTAGTGACTTAAACCACAGACATTTACTGTCTCGAAGTTCTGGTGGCTAGAAGTGTGAAATCAAGGTGTCGGCAAGTTGGTTCCTCATGAGGACTGTGAGGGAAGGATCTGGTCTGTGCTGCTCTCCTAGCTTCTGGCAGCCTCAGGCATTCTTTGGCTTGTAGATGATGGTCTTCACATCATCTTCCCTCTACACGTGTCTGCCTCTGTGTCCAAATTTCCCCCTTTTTATAAGGACACAATCATGTTGGATTAGTGCCCACTCTAATAATCTCATTTTAATTTTATTAACTCTGTAAAGGGTCTGTTTCCAAATAAGGTCATATCCTGAGGTACTGGAAGTTAGGACTTCCAACACCTTTTTCGGGGGATACAAATTAACCCAGAACAGTTGTTTTTTTTGTTTTGTTTTGTTTTTTGTGAGGAGGATCAGCCCTGAGCTAACATCTGCCAATCCTCCTCCTTTTGCTGAGGAAGACTGGCCCTGGGCTAACATCCATGCCCATCTTCCTCCACTTTATATGGGACACAGCCACAGCATGGCTTGCCAAGCAGTGCACAGGTGTGCGCCTGGGATCTGAACCGGTGAACCCCAGGCCGCCAGAGCAGCGGAGCGCGCGCACTTAACCACTTGCGCCACTGGGCTGGCCCCAAGTTTTTTGTTTTTTTGTGAGGAAGATCGGCCCTGAGCTAACATCTGCCAATCGTCCTCGTTTTACTGAGGGAGACTGGCCCTGGGCTAACATCCATGCCCATCTTCCTCCACTTTATATGGGACGCTGCCACAGCATGGCTTGACAAACAGTTCCCAAGATTCGAACTGGTGAACCCCGGGCCGCCACAGCAGAACGCGCGCACCTAACTTCTTGCGCCACCGGGCCGGCCCCCAACCCAGAATAGTTTGATAGCTTTTTTGTTTTTAATTTGAGAAGATGATACATAGTTGCCATTTGTTTTGTTTTGTTTTTTGCCAAGCCAAGTCTTAAAAATAAAACACCTGCCATCTATTAATTCCACCATTTCACTTAAAATTTTTTTAGTGATTAAAAAAAAAGGAATTTTATTGCTCTGGAGCAGCTGCTGTTTTCACAATGTGTTCTAAAAAAGGCATCTTTGACAGAATTGGAGGAGACAGAACCGTTTGGGATTCTGGGCCATTTTCTCCGCTAAGATCAGACAGGCTCTGTATTTATTTATTTATTTATTTATTTATTTATTTATTTATTTATTTATTTATTTTTGGTTTATTGTGGTAACATTGGTTTATAACATTGTATAAATTTCAGGTGTACATCATTATACTTCTATTTCTGCATAGATTACATCATGTTCTCATGTTCACCACTCAAATACTAATTACAATCCATCACCGCACACATGTGCCTAATTATCCCTTTTACCCTCCTCCCTCCCCACCTTCCCATCTGTATTTATTTATTTAACATACTGGGAGTTCTGAGAAAGATTGAAAGAATTTACTTGAAAATCAGGATGTTTGCTACTAAAATATCTACAACAAAACATCTCTTGACTGTCACTGCTCTAGGGTACTTGTATGAAGCTCACTAAATTCTTCTTGAGTAATCTGACTTGCATTTCTCCTTATATTCTGCTGTTTGTGTATTAGTAAGTGCTATGGACTGAATGTTTGTGTCCTCCCGAAATTCATATGTTAAAGCCCTAACCCAAATATGATGGGCTTTAGAGGTAGGGCCTTTGGAAGATGATTAGGTCATGAAGGCTGATTCCTCATGTATGGAATCAGTGCCCTTATAAGAAGAGACATGAAGGACTGGCCTGGTGGCATAGTGGTTAGGTTGGCATGCTCTGCTTTGCACTTCTGCTTCAGGGTTTGCAGGTTCAGATCCTGGGTGTGAACCTATACATCACTCATCAAGCCATGCTGTGGCAGCATCCCACACATAAAAAATAGAGGAAGACTGGGGCCGGCCTAATGGCATAGCGGTTGGGCTCGTGTACTCCGCTTTGGCGGCCTGGGGTTCACCAGTTCAGATCCCGAGCACGGAGTGAAGCGCCACTTGTCAAGCCCTGCTGTGGTGGCGTCCCATATAAAGTAGAGGAAGATGGGCATGCATGTTAGCCCAGGGCCAATCTTCCTCAGCAAAAAGAGGAGGATTGGCAATGGATGTTAGCTCAGGGCTGATCTTCCTCACAAAAAAAAAAAAAAAGAGGAAGATTGGCACAGATGTTAGCCCAGGGCCAATCTTCCTCACCAAAAAAAAAAAAGAAAGAAAGAAGAGACATGAGAGAGATGATCTCTCTCCACCATGTGAAGATACAGCAGGAAGACACATATTCTGCAAACCAGAAAGAGAGCTCCGACCAGGAACCGAATCTGCTGGTACCTTGATCTTGGACCTTCTAGCCTTCAAAACAGTGAGAAATAGAATGCTTGTTGATCAAGCCGCTTAGTCTGTGATATTTTGTTAGAGCAGCCTGAGCTGACTAAGACAGTAAGGCCCAAAGCAAAATTCTTCTTTGGTGTCCTTGCTAGCACATTGGTAACGTCAGCACACCGTGCTTGGCTCGTTTGTTCCACTGTCGCCGATTTCCTCTTCCAGTGGAGCAGCTTCAGGTAATCAGTTTCTCTTTCGGGAGAGCCATAGGAAGGCTGAGTTCTAGGCCACTTCCTAATCAGGGAACAAGGAGTTAGTAGTCGGATTTTCTATGCCAAAGGAGAGAGTCATCACCAGTGTGCTTCTCTCTCTCTCCTCTCTTTCTTTCTCTGTTCTTTGTACTGGGCTTTGAAACTTTCCAGGAGAAGGTATTCCCAAATGGCCAGCTCATTTGACTTTCATTTCAGACTGACAGTTTCACAAACAAACCTTGTTTAGATCATTTGCCTTCAAAAACAAGTGATGGCTCCCTTCTCCCCTGCTTATTTTTTTTGTTGCAACTTTTAAGAATTTTTCACTTATGCTCCATTTGAGTTTTCTTCACCCAGAGAAAACAGCTACTCGCCATGAAGCAGCTGGTTTAAGACATCTATTTACCGTCATTTGATATTAGCAATATTGCTAGCTAGCTATACAGTAGAAATGCTGTATTTTAATAGTTTATGTAGCATTTAATTAAGAAATAAAGTGTAATGGGATGTGGTTTATGAGACTCACTAAACGTGCTCTAGAGAGCCTAGCTGGTCTTCTGATATGTATGTTCTTCTCGTAGTATGTGTCTTTTTAATGAACTCCAGTCCCAGAAGATGTTTGCCAAACTGTTTTATTTTTTCCAATCTAATGAAACAGCATTTCATTAAATGAGGATATCCTTGAATAAAATGCCAACTTCAAAAATAATTGAGATTTCACATGGCAGAACTGCTAGGCAGGCTTTGTGGTATAGTGAACTTTGTGTCTGCACTTGGTCTGAGATTTGGGTCTGAATGCCAGTTTCAATGCATAATGGTTTGATCTTGGGGAACACATTTAGGCTATGGGTCACGGTTATTTTTTATATGAAATGACTGTAACAGTACCCATCTTACAGAGATGTTGTAAATATTAAATTGTACACAAAAAATAAACTCAAAAATGGATCAAAGACATAAATATAACAGCTAAAACTACAAAACTCTAAAGATTACATCAAAATTAAAAACTTCTGTTTTGCAAACACCACCAAGAAAGCAAAAAGACAATCCACAGAATGGGAAAAAATGTTTGCAAATTATGTATCTAACAAGGGATTTGTATCCAGGATATATAAAGAACCCTTACAACTCGAGAAATGAAAACATACATTCACAAGAAACTTGTACACAAATGTTCACAGCAGCATTATTTATGAGCCAAAAAGTGGAAACAAGCGAAATGTCATCCAACTGAAGAATGGATAAACAAAATGTGGTATATCCATATAATGGAATATTATTCAGCCGTAAAAAGGAAGTGCTGATACACGCTACAAGATAAGTGAATCTTGAAAACTTTATGCTAAGTGAAAGAAGCCAGTCACAAAAGAAAATGTATTGTAAGATTTCATTTATATGAAACGTCAAGAAAAGGCAAATTTATAGAAAGAAAGTAGATTAGTGGTTGCCAGGGGCTTGTTGGAGGAAGGGAGAGGGGAACAGAATGGGGAGTGACTGCTTAAAATGATGTGCTTTCTTTATGTGGGAACCAAAATGTTCTCAAATTATATTGATATTTTGGTTGCACAATTCTGTGAATATACTGAAACCACTGAATTGTATGCTTTAAATAGATAAATAAACTTTATGGTATGTGAATTATATCTCAATAAAGCCAGTAAAAAATAATTAAATTAAATAGCATTTTTAAAGGCCCAACAGACTATAAAGCACATAACGGGCATGCAGCAAATTTCAGTCGCTTTCCCCTGGGCTGTCATAAACCGTGTTGGATTTGTTGATCTAGTGTAATTTTTTTTCTGTTTCATTAAGTTCTGTTTTCATCATTATTTCTTTTCTTCTACTTCTTTAGAGTTTATTTGCAGTTCTTTTTCCAACTTTTTTAGGTGAAGCCTGAGCTCATTAGTTTTCAGCTTTTCTTCTTTTCAAATATATGCATTTAAGGACAAACATTTTTCTTTAAGCATTGCTTTAGTTGTAGTCCAGTGTTTTAATATGTACTATTTTTACTATGCAGTTCAAAATATTTCTAATTTACCATTTGACATCTTAAATGTTTAGAAATATATTTATTCATTTCAGAACATGGAAGGATTTTTTAGATTTTTTTTTATTGATTTCTAGCTTAATTGCATTATGGTCAGAAAAGACGGTGTATGTCTTTTAGTTCTGAGACCAATTCTGATGTGCCTGTGGCGGGGGGAAGGGAGGTTTTCCCCCACACCACCAAGAAATTCTCTGGACACCAGCTGGGTGTCCCACAATTCAACTCGATGCTGACACTGTCCACCCAGAGAGAGCAACAGGTTACACAGGTTAATGGTTCAGTCCTACAGGACTGTCCTTGCCCCACTTCAGATGCCAGACGCAAGCCCAGGTTGTTACGTGTACTTCTGAGCAACCAGCTATAAATCAGAGGTTCCCACAACCTCCCCCTTGGGTTTGATGAATTTGCTAGAGCAGCTCACAGAACTCAGAGAAACATTTTGCTTATTAGATTATGAGCTTGTTATCAAAAATGTAACTCAGAAAAAGCCAAATGGAAGACATGCACTGGGCAAAATATGGGGAAAGTGTGCGGAGCTTCCATGCCCTCTCCAGGTGCACCACTCTCCCCAAATCTCCACGTGTTCACCAACCTGGAAGCTCACTGAATCCTGTCCTTTTGGGTTTTTATGAGGGCTTCATTACATAGGCACAATTGATTAAATCACTGATCACTGGTGATTGAACTCAATCCCTAGCCCCACTCCCCTCCCCAGAGGTCAGGAGGTGGGGGAAGAGGAAGCAACTGGGGGGGACATAGCAGGATGAACAGAGAACTGAGGCAGGGCTGTGGCCAGCACTGGTCTGCAGTCTTTGGGGGGCTCAGAGGGAACAGTAGGGCTGCAAGTGTGCTTCATCTTTCGGAAGCAGGCCTCAGACAGAAGCTACCCGGAGATCAGAGTGGGAGGAAGCTGGGAGGGGCTGGCCCAGTAGGTGGTACAGAAGGCAAGGCCCTCAGCTCCTACCTGGGCCTTCCCTTTCAGCTGGGCAGTGGAAAGCAGTGGGACAGCCAGGGGGCCCTGCCAGGGACAGAACTCCTTACCCCATCAGACCTGGCTTAGGGGACCTCTGGGGCAGTGCAGGATGAGGGGCCGGAGCAGGTAGCTGGGGGCCTGGCAGGTGGCCCAGAGAAGCTGGCAGGTGCTCCAAAGAGAGAGTGGCTTCATACCTTCCTGCTGGATGGGTGCTGGCCCCAGGAAGAGGTGCCTGGCTCCCTGGAGCTTCTGGGCAAGAACTATCTCTCTGCAGGGTGGTCCCAGATGCACCAGTGACAATGGGCGTGGGTGTGAGCACCAACTATTTCTGGTGTCTGCTCAAAGTGGGATTCTGGTCTGAGCCTCTCAGGGGTGCTGGGCTAGCTGGAGAGGTGTCCTTGGGGGAACTGCATGCAGGATGGGGTGGGCGTTGGCGAGCGGGGCAGGCCAGTGGAAATTCTGTGCTGCTATCTGCCATCTCAGGCCCTCGTCAGGCACACCGTCCTCTGTAGAGAGCATCTGAAACTGTCTGCAGGGGTGAGGTTGCAGGGCAGACAGGGTCCCAAGTCAAGAGCAGAGGCCCCTGCTGACCCCCCCACTCCCTTGTTTTTGGGCACCCTTCCAGAATGCGTCCCCCTACCCCTCCCCACAACACTTTCCTTCACCTCTCCAACCACTCTCTTCGTTTTAAAGCCTGCAAAACAAGGGTGCTCCTCTCCTCCACCCTTTCAGCCAAGAGATACCAAGGTTCTGGAGCCCGTGTGCCCCTCTCCTGAGAGGGGTCTATGGAGCCCTGGGGTCCTCCTGTGAATGTCCTGGGTGCTTCGGCCCAGGATCTGTGCTGATTCAACTCCTTCCTGCAGCTGGGCAGACGCCTGAGATGGTTGCTGTGCTGGCAAATCCTGTCCAGCCCAGAGTCAAGCGTGGGCCTTCGGAGCCTCCGGATGGCTCTCCACAGTTACTCTTCAGGGCCACACACCACCGTCTAGGGTCTGGGCTTGACCCTGAACTTCCCTTCTGGCTCTTCCCTCTGGCTTCCACTTCTCACCTCCCACGTCTCACCCCCACCAAGCCCTGATTCCACCTTTTTTCTCCTCAGACATCCCAGTGGTCAGAAAAAGTACATCCAAAGGGATCTCTGGCCCTTAGCAATATAATAAAGTGTTTTTCTTAGAAATACAGCAGCCATTTGCCTGTTCCTGGAGGCCCTGTTGTTCTGTCCTGGTAAACCACCTTCCCAACAGTGGCCAGAAATCCTTTCCTGCTACCTCCCTACTGAAGCCACCTTCTCTGTCTGCTTGGTGCTCATTGCACTGGGCCCCTGTGTTGCTGTTCTGTCCTGGGGCCTTGAGGCAGGGAGTTCTCCCTGTGCAATTTCTTTTTTTTTTTGCTGAGGAAAATTCACCCTGAGCTAACATCCGTGTCAATCTTCCTCTATTTTTTAGTATGTGGGCTGCCAGCACAGCATGGCCACTAATGGAGCAGTGCAGGTCTGCGCCCGGGAATTGAACCCAGGCCACTGAAGCAGAGTGCCCTGAACTTAACCACTAGGCCACTGGGGCTGCCTTTGCATTTTATCAACAAAGGAAACTGGGTCTATGTGATCCCCAACATCATCACAGAAACAGATTCTTAACTAGAAGGAATTGCTGAGATGATGGAGTCTACTGCCCTTCATTTTACAGATAAGGAGAATCAGGCCTTCAGGGCAGGAGTGACTTGTATAAAGTCACGGAGGCAGAGAGTAATAAATCTGCAGAGGCACGAAAAAAAATTCCTTTAGTTCTTTTACAATATTTTTCAGGTCTAGACAATGTAATTATTTTTATATTCCAAATCACTAATAAAAATTTACATCTTTTCATCTATTTTCTCTATTCCTCCCTCTATTTGAAAAAATATACTAATCATATTTCTTTTTAAATCCTTGTCAGCTAACTCCAATATTTGGATCATCTATAGGTTTATTTCTATAACTGTTTTTTCTTTTGGTTTTAGTCATAGGGTCTTGTCTTTGGCGTGCCTAATAATTTTTATTTGTTGCCAGACATTGTGTGTAAAACTGTGTTGAAGCTCCCGACTACGTAACTTTCCTCTAGAAAGGGTCTACCTCTCCACTGGGCAGATAGAGTGGTTGTTGATCACTGTAATCTAATTAGGAACAGCTGCCTTTAGCTCTCCCAGGTTTTCAACTAAGAGCCTCGTGTAGTTACAGGGCCTCTTTCCCCAGTGGTGTCCAGACTCGCACTTTGTCTCACAAGATTGCTGACAAACTCCACTCAGCTTTTCAAAAGTTTTCCCCGCTATACATTTTAGCCTTCTGCCCCATGCATTCCAAATATTCAGGAAATGTCCAGGGAGAAAAAACAGCTGTGTGCTTGAGGTGCCCCCTATATCTCTGCCACAAGTTTGCTGGCTTATTTGTTCTTCTTCAGCATTCCTCCCAAACTTTGTAACAGGTGTTCACAGCTTCCTTACCACACTCGGAATTGGCACATGCCTTTGGGATGAAAGTGGCTGCAGAAGTCAGCTCGCCTCTCCAACCTTCTTTCTCTCTGGAGTCTTAGGTCCACTGATTCTCATTCCTCCAGCAGCTCTCCACTGCCATAAAGACGTGACTTTTGAATTGTATACATGTTTTCTAGTTGTTCTAGACGGTACTGCTGGTCTGTTGCTACTTATCTCATCCCACCCAAAAGCAGAAGTCCTTTCAACATGGTTATGTCACTTTTTATAGTTTCCAGCTCTTGGCTGAAATTTTCAAACTCATCTTTTATCTTCGTGAACATAACAAGCATAGTTTATTTATTTTATTTATTTATTTATTTATTTTGTGAGGAAGATCAGCCCTGAGCTAACAGCCATGCTAATCCTCCTCTTTTTTTTTTTGCTGAGGAAGACCGGCTCTGAGCTAAAATCTATTGCCAATCTTCCTCCTTTTTTTTTTCCCCAAAGCCCCAGTAGATAGTTGTGTGTCATAGTTGCACATCCTTATAGTTGCTATATGTGGGACGCGGCCTCAGCATGGCCGGAGAAGCGGTGCATCGGTGCGCGCCCGGGATCCGAACCCAGGCCGCCAGTAGTGGAGCACGTGCACTTAACCGCTAAGCCACGGGGACAGCCCCAAGCATAGTTTATTTTAAAGTGTGGGTCAAATAATTCTCGTATCTGGCGTCACTGCCTGTCTGTCTCTATTGTCTATTGTTTCTGCTGATGTTTGTTCTTATCCTCTCATGTCCTCAAAAGCCTGGTTACCATTGATTACATGCCAGACATAATGTTTGAAAAAATTCTTTGAGTAATATTTTAAAGTCTGGAATTATTTTGTCTTCTTCCAGAGAGAATTTTTGTTTGCTTCTGCCAGGTGCCAAGTGACATTAGTAATCAGGATTGTCTTAATACAGCTCCATGGATTAAGATATCTTTGGTCACCCAATTGATTTGGACTTGGTGTTCAATCCTTGCAAGGGTTGGTTTACTTCTTATTCATCTTTACACCTGCAGAACTTTTTGAACAAAATTTAGAAATTGAGACAAATCCTTTCCAATGAAGAAATAATAAGATAGAAAACCTAAAAACTATCAGTAGCTGTATTTCCTGCCACATGGGAAAAAACAATTCTCACCAGAAAATGAGGTTGACTTGAAGTCAGAAACAGAGAGAGGACTCATAATGATAGCTAATACTTATATGGTGCTTACTACATGCCCGTCTGTTTTAAGCAATACCTACATCAACTCATTTATTCTTGCCACAACCTTGAGACAAAGGGAGCAAGTCCTGCTGTTGTCCGAGTCCCTGGCTCCAGATGTTCCAAATGCCCAGCCAAACCACTGCCCTTCTTGTAACAGTTGGAGAGATTGAAGGGCAAGGTGCCTCACCTTACAACCTTGTCTTTGCTCAGATTTTACAAGCTGCCTCAAGAGTGACCTCTTCCTGGCCCTTGTTCCAGCTCTGGGTCTTACGGCTGCCAGGTCTGCCTTTTTTGTAACTAATGGCATTGCTTGCCAATTTCTTCATTTCTAGCCATCAAACAAGCTGCTACTGACCGTTTTGCAGAAACTGCTGCAAACCTTTTCCCAAGTATATCTTTTTTGTGTGTGTGTGAGGAAGATCGGCTCTGAGCTAACATCTGCCAATCCTCCTCTTTTTTTTTTTTTTTTTTTTTGCTGAGGAAGACTGGCCCTGGGCTAACATCCATGCCCATCTTCATCTACTTTATATGGGACGCCGCCACAGCATGGTTTGCCAAGTGGTGCATCAGTGAGCACCCGGGATCCAAACCGGCGAACCCCGGGCCGCAGCGGCAGAGCACGCGCACTTAACTGCTTGCGCCACTGGGCCGGCCCCCCAAGTATATCTTTAAACACCCAGAGCACACAAGACTTTTTTTTTTCAACATTTAAACAGTATAGTTTCATACAACACCCCCAGAAGGTTTTTTCTAATTCATATTTATTGCACACAAAACATTGTACCAGCCATAAATGAAATTATAAAGAAAAGAGACCCCTCACAATCCCATTATATTAACAGTTCTTGCATTTTCTTTGTAATTCTTATCCATCTTTTTAAAAACATCATTCCATAGACATATCATTAAATACACTTTGCAATTAATTAGTATTTCTCAAGTTATGATTAGAGGCCCCCAGAAAAAAAAAGATGGGTCCTGATGGGACAGACATGAGAACTGTTTGTTCTATAAGGGTAGATTAAAGGAGGTACAGACAGTGATAACAAAATAGAGGAACATATGTCAAGGCTTCTAAAATGGATCTGAGAGGCCATTAAGGAAATGAGGCTTATGCACATCGCACATCTCCGTCCAGAAGAAATGTACCTTTGGACTGTGCTTCACTGTTGTCATCTTGACCTTCTTTCAAGAAATATCCTTACTCCCATAGATAAGAACTTTTTCCTTAGAGATGACCGTAGTAACCAATCATGTACAGCCAAGAAGTCACAGTTGTTGCCAGCACCAATTACAAACTTTACAAAACAACCTATGTAATTAATCTCTTTTTGCCTTTAGAAATCCTTGCCTCCTTTGTCTTCCTCAGAGCACGTCTTTGGGTTTCTGCCTGACTCTCTGTCTCCCAAATTGCAATTCTAATTGCCCAAATAAATATCTGCTGTTTAAAATGTAGTGATTTCTCCTTGGTCGACAATTTCTTGGCGTAGCCGGAAGGATCCAGAGCAACTGACACCAGACCCCCCGCACTGCCATGGACATGCAGAAGTTACCTCCAAGAGACCCTGTTCTCTAGCGTTTCTCCCAGTAAGCCTCAAAGTTCTGGTGGTAAATTCTCCTGGATCCAAATCTCCTATTTTCAGCTGAGGTTCAGACCAGATCTTATTTGGGCAGAGTAACCAGTTCTATCCTCACTCCTTAGAAGGAAAGGATTCTGTCCTTGCCTTAACTAAGTAGATGATTCAGGTTCAAGGATTTCTTTTCTATCCTCACTCCTTTGGCGAGGAGGATTCTATTCTTGTCTTAACTAGGCGGAGGATTTGGGTTTAAGGACATTTCTTGATGAATGTCATTTAGCACTAGTAGTTTTTCATTTTATTGAAGAAGCCACATTCTCTCCCTAAATTACTTTATTTGCATGCATGGCTAGAAAATAAGAGATCTAAAACTAAGCAAGTGGAAATGGGAGAACTTTTGAGATAATTTGGAATTGTAACAATCATTCTGGGAAAACTTTGTTTCAGATAAATCCACCTTAGGGGTCACCCTTAAAAGAGAGGGTCCCAAATCTTTCAGAGACAATGGAATTCATCCTTTGATTGATATGCAGAAGCTTCTAAAAGATAAAATGACTTCGAAAACAAGGATCTTTATGGCAGGCAAAAAAAAAAAATCTTTAGTAAAAATCTTTGGCCATCTAAGCAGGTAACCTTAACTTAGTCCATCTGCCAGAAACACAATTTGGACCCAACTATTCTTTTGAGTTTTGTACCTGAGACATGACTAAAATTTTTAAAGATCTCTGACTGTGTCTATCTGTATGTCTATGTATGTATGTATGTCTCTCTCTATATATGATATTTTTCTACCTCTGGATGATATTGCCAAAATTTATATTTATATAAATTCAGTATTCTTGAAACTCTCAGAAATATAGAAACTAACCCAAAAGTTTTTCAAATTCATGTGATCTGAGACAATCTTTGATGAAAGATAGTTTAAGTTTGTTGGCTTAATAAAAACAGACATGTCTTCAGAGTTACCAATATTGAATGTAGTGCAAATATACAGTTTTTCTACCTGGATTTACTGATCAGTAGGCTCCTGCTATTTCTGCTGTGGAATTTGTCGGCATGGAGAATGACTTGGGCTGATGGTTGACTATCTAATATCTAATCCAAACATAATTGTTAAAAACAAGTGTTCAAATAAATTTAAGTAAAATTAAAGTTTATACTAGGTTAAACTAAATAATAGATACTCATCGACTATCTAAATCATCTCCAGATAAGATGGTATACTGAGACACTGATTGCTAAACATAAGTTTGTCTAGTTTTGGCTTTCTAATTTTTTTTCAGAGAGACAAACCATATTTGGGTTATCAACAGACATGTTTTGTGCCACATTGAAAAGTTTGCTATAAAAGAGAAATATGCATCTATAATTACAAAATGTGTTCCTGGGTTTGTTAATCTACTACAGAACGCTAATATAAGATAGACAGTTTATAAGTGCCTGCTTCCTAGTTTTCACTGGAAGGCAAAGATTACAAATAGTTAAAAAAAATGTTGGAGAAGCTTGGGCCTCTACTAACTGGTGCTCACCTCTCTACTTTGGGCTACTTTGTACCCTGAGAAAGATTCAACATATCATGATTCCTGGGTTTCCTCATGGCCCTTAAATAATATTTGAGGAGGAGCTAGGGGGTAGGGATGGAAAGGGTATACAAAGCTTTCCTCTGTCAACACAAGGGAAAAGTAAAGGCTAAAATGGAACTAAAAATTACCAAGTGATAAAAGAAAAAGATAAGAACCAGGCCAGAGTGGACATGACAGTTACCAAGACCACCTCAAGGCTGAACTATGGGCAGAAATAAAAAATTACATTTTAACCTTGACTGTCACCAGATGGCCAGAGACAATGCAATAGTCTTTTTCTGCAGTTAGGACATTTAGAAAGCCCCGGGCACAAGATACACCGTAGCTGGGAAGGGCGATAGCTGGGAAGGGCGACCAATCAGAAACGGACTCAGCCTTAACCTTGCAAACCCTGCACTTTTTGCCTTTTAAAACCAGCCACCCAAAGATCGAGGAGGTGCTCACCTATGAACTTGCGGGTTGAAGTGTACTTCCCCGGTTTGCAAACCTTTTAATAAAACCTTGTTTTTCTTTAAAACTTATCTTTGCCTCTTAAAGCTGCTCTTTTCAGTTAACATGAGTCTCCACTGTTTGTCAGGAGCCTCCCTGACTTTACCTGATGGGATCTTCAATCTGGCCCCCGGAATACATAGGGTCAAATTTGCGGCCCATCACATTCGATTTACTTTTCATTCCATTCATATTTTATTTTAGAACAAAGCAGGATGTAAATAATCATCTAATTATTTTTATTTAATAAGATAGTTATTCCCCTCTAGAAACTTACATTCAGAAGATTGCATAATTCAAACTCATAAGTGGCAAAGCTGGTTTTTGCGCCCTAGACCGAAAGACAAAAAAGGTTTTTTCATGATTATGGCTTCCTTGGCCCCCATAGTAGACTCTTTCAGAATGCCCCCCCATAGGGCTGCCAGACTCAGCAAATAAAAATATAAGTCACCCAGTTAGATTTGAATTTCAGGTGAATAAAAAATTAGTTTTTAGTATAAATATAACCCAATATTGCATGACAACATTATCTCTACAGCCCATACTGAAGAGCTGGGCAAAGTGCCAAATTTATGCCAGGGGACTCCACCATGGCCACACAGCTGCTTGCTCTCTCTCTAACCAACTGGCACAGGAAGTGTGGTCAGAGGGTCTTGAGCATTTGAGTTGTAACGTCTTGTCAAGCTGGGATCAGTCAGCACCATGGTACGCGAAGCCATGTGCAGGCTGAATTTATGGGAGAGTAGAGAAAGCTGTTTGCAGAGAGGAGACTGGAGAAGAAACGCAGAGAGAACCCAACATAAGAGATTGTGTGGTCATGGAGAATAAGGTAGAGAGAGCAGCTGCCTAGCAACTTCCCAGACCCCATAAGGCACAGCTGTGCGTGCCACACGGGTCCAGAAGATTCCCCTCTATCTACACTAACTTGAGAGAGTTCCTGTTCTTTGTAACCTGAGTCCTGACTAAACCTCCTCCTTGCATTGGCAGGAGTTCATGGCTGGTAGCATGGGTCAACATTTTGGCTGGATCTGAAAAGCAGGCCCCCTCCCCTGGCTATGTGAGGGTGTGCAGTAGGCACTGTGCATATGTGGGCACCAGGTGGCGTGCTCCAACTGCTCCCTTCCTGCTCACCCTTCTAGGAACTTAATGTCCAGGCAACTCAGACCTGCAGAGCAGATTCTTCAGGACAGAAGTAAGGGACACACAGAGTCAGAGAACTTTCTGGAATATGATTAGGGGTAGCCTCCAAGGAGTCATTTATCAATCTGTTACCAAAACCAAAGTGGGTTCGCCTCCTAGAGAGTTAAATCAGACTCTCCACCAGAAGTAGTTGTTACACAAAGTAGGGTATATTTGCAGCAAATAGGAGGCCACACAAAATCATTTCTAAAGTCGCCCAAACAAAGGGAAGCAGGGACCTTTTATTTCAGATGGGGAATGAATATTCAAAAGGGAGAGGTGAGCATTTGCTCATGCAGGTTCGGTTGGAAAACATGCTTCCACACACACTGCAGGTTATGGTAATAAGGCCTAAGCTCCTCCCGGAGAGGAGATCTTAGCATTAAAAATGAGGCAAAGGTCATAGGCTTCTCTCTTGTGGTGAGACTTGGTCTGGTTCAGGGTTGTTGGTGGTTGCATCTCTTAAACATTTGAATGTTTCCCAACCCACCCTTGGGTTCCTCGGGGCAATTAGTCAGTGACAAATCCACCTCTACTGGTCCAATCACATATCACACACACATGCACACATGTACACACTTGCATGTGTATACACAGACATGCGCACATGCCCACACACGCTCCAGCCATTCTTTCCTCTCCTTTCCATCAAGTTTATTATCATCCCTACTCCCCAGCTCCTCCTCAAATGTTAGTGAAGGGCAATGAGGGAACCCAGGAGTCATGATATGTCACATCCTTCTCAGGGCACAAAGTGGCCAATGCAGAGAGGCGAGCACCAGGCAGTAGAGGCCAAGTTTCTCGAAGGGACACTTTCCCCAAGATCAGAGCTTCCTTTCCCAGGTCAGAATATTGCAAGACACTTGGCTTAAGCACTTTTCTGACCGCTGAGATTTCCTTATCTTTGCTACAAAGAAGCAGTCCCAGGTTGTTAGTTTCTCTCTGTCCTGGGAATGCAAATCAGCCAACACAGACAGCATCAAAGGCATGGCGGGCCCCCAGGGGGCACAGTGTTCTTTTCCTCCTCACTCCCAGCCAAGTTGCTTAAAGCACAGGAGAAAGCTATCCAGCCAGGTAAAGAGTTCAGACACGGCCAGGCCGCCATTTCTGATCTGACCCCTAAAAAGAAAGATTTCACTGTCAGCTGAAAACAAACAGGCCCTCACAAATAGTCACTACCCTTAGCTCTAGGAAGAAATGCTCAGAAAATTCACAGCCAACGTTATTCTAATTGTGCTCCGGGTTTCATTCCATCACTCTAGATCCATGATCTCATTTAAACTCACAGTTCCCATACAGTGTCCAAAGGTGACTAAGTGGAAATTTATGAGGGTCTACCCAGCACCTTCCCTCTTGCTTACAGTACCCAGGTTTCCACCCCTGCCCCTTGCAGACTGTGCTTGGGAAGACTAGCCTCATCCTCCGGCCCACAGGGAGCCTGGATAACGAGGGCTGAGCAGCACATGAAACTTTGCACATGATCTAATCGAGTCCAACCAGGATTCCTGCTGGAATGCTGGGGCAACTGTGCCTTTTCTCCCTCAAGTCTTGAATACGAAGTCAGACAGCTTCCAATTTGCTGAGATCCACTCGTAATGGAGCTAACAGTCTGGGTGGCAGAGCAGAGAGAAGTGCAAAAAAGTGCAACCCTGAAAATAACGTTGTTGAGCTGCTGGGTCAGCCACGCTGATGCCTGCTTGTCTGCAGGACTTCCAGACGCATTGACCAACAAATCTCCTTTCTCGTTCATCCCAACTCAGATTGCATTTTTTTATGTGCAAATAAAGACACATAAATGTGAAATAGCTAGTGAATATTCCAGTGAGTAATGAGACAGTTGTCCTTCCAAAATTGCTAGTGCTTGTGCATGAGGCCCCCTAACACTGAGCAATGTGCAACCTGAACAACTATACTAGGTAGGCCCTAAGGTAGGGCAGGTATCTATCTTAAAGCTACATTTACAAAGCAAACACAAAATTTACATTTAGATTGTATATTATGGGTGGTTTGCAGGGGCAGAATGATGAAGATGATGCCTCCCATTCATTCATTCTTTCACCCATTCATTCACTCAATTATTTATTAATACAAAAATATTATTGAGTGCCTGATATAGGCCAGCCCCTGGTAGACAAGTGAACAAGAGGAAGTCATTGCCCTCATACTTTTTAATGGGGTAAGTTCATCATAAACAAATTAATATATAAGGACAAAAGGTGATGTGTTGTCAATAAAAATAAATCAAGGTAAGGAGATAGTGCAGAGAGTGGCAGAAAGCACGGAAATAGAGCAAATTAAATAGGACCCCTCCGAGAAGTGACATTTGGTAGAGATCTGAATGAAGTAAGGGAGTAAGTCATATGAAGAAAGGAAAGGGAGTTCCAGGCAAAAGGAACAGCCAATGCAAAGATTCTGAAGCAGGAACAATGCTGGCATGTTTGAGAAACAACGAGAAAGTCTGGGTAGCTAAAGCACAGCAAATGGGGAGAGTGTAGCAGATGAGGCAAGAGAAACAAGCAAGGGCCAATCACGTAGGACCTTCTTGGGCAAGGAAAGAGATTGGATTTAACTCCCAAGTGCTGTGGGTGGCCATTGAAGGCTTTTGAGCAGGTAAATGACATGATCTGATTTATGCTTTAAGAGGAATCAATGTGGATGAATCTCGAAAACGTAATATTGAAAAAGAAGCAAGTCAGAGAAGAATTAATCAGTCCAAAATGAACAACACTAGTTGATCTGTTACTTAGGGATAGAAATTTATAAAAAATAAAATAAAAAGCAAAGAAATAATTAATACAAAATTCAGGATGTAGGTTACCTCTGAGGGGAGGCAAGGGAATGAATTTGGGAGGGGGACATCTAGAGTCCTGGTAAATACTATTTCTTAAGCTGGGTGCTGGCTATGGGGTGTTCATTTTATTATTATTCTTTAAATCATATATACTCTCATAGATATGATAGATTTCATAATAAAAACTTTTTTTAAATATTCTGGTTACTGTGCATAACTGATTATAAGAATGCAAGACTGATGCTGGGAGATGCATGATAAAGTTATTTTAAAAATCCAGGTAGCATGATAGCAGTGAGTGAGGAGGGATCAGATGTGGCTGTTTTGAAAGCGGAGCTAATAGGAATTGCATATGCATTGGATATAGGGTGAGAGCAAAACAGAAAAAAAGGAGATGGGGCAAGATTTAGAGAGGAGTGATTGGGGGCAGGACTGTTTAGGAGGCACACAAGGTCGATTTCTCCAGACCCTTCTAACTCTGAAGCACCTGTGACTCATGATTCTAAGAGGCCTTGGAAGAAGGCCTTGGAAGAAGATCTTCAAGGAAAGCCCAGAGAACATGCATGTCAGGAGCTACAAAAGAATCCCAGGCTTCCCCGGGCCCCATCTCCACAGAAGCATCAGTACATCGCCTCCGGGGGCCCTCGGAGCAACATGACCCTGCTCCCTCTCGTGCTGCTCCCTCTGGGAGAGGACCTTGCCTTTGATTGCTCATTCCAGGGGCACTGGAGTAGAAACAGAGGGGAAAATGCAGATTTGGGAGCAAGAGACTGAAAAAAGAACCTCTTGCTGTTTTTCCAGTAAGTAATTCACTAGGTAACAGGGCTTTTAAGCAGTATAAGCAGAGAAAGTGAAGGAAGAGGTAAAAACCAAAACAAACCCCCCAAATCAACACAAGTAAACAACTTTAGGAGGGGAAGGGAGGCAAGGCCAGGAGAGAGGCTGCCTCACCTTGGAGAACTACTAGGTCAAGGTCAAAGCCACTCTGAGCAGAGCCATCTGAGGGCACCCTGACTCCTCCTTGGTCTGCAGGGCCAGTTCTACTCACTAGGCTGGGGCAATGGGAACCAAAGGCAGGCCAGAGAGGGTCCTTGTCTGGTTTCCACCTCTCTGCTCCCAGCCAACAACTACTAGAAGAAGGAGGCACCCTCAGCACTGTGGCTCCCTCCCCCTCCTTGGAGCAGCCAGGAGGAGTCGTCATAGGCCACGACTCTGGGGGCTGGATGATGCCGGGGCCCTAATTTAAAGCTGAAGACAACGCTGGTTCTTTGTTGGGATTGTTGAAACAAATTTTGTGTATGTGTGTGTGTGAGGACTGAGATTCTGAAGCTTCTTTACCCTCCCTCCGTCTCCCTGTTCCAGAATCACACTAAAATAATGATCTCAACAATCCCAAGGATAGCTATTCCTCTTACCTGCCATTTATTGATCAGTATTTTTGTGCCAGGCACGCTGTTAAGTAATTTTCTTACATTAACTCATTTTGTCATCATAGCAACCTTGTGAGGTAGGTATTATTTTCATTTCACCTATAATAACACTAGCCCACATTTATCCAAATATTTCCATCTACCAGGCACTGTGCAAAGAACATGTGTTATGTCATTACGAGGAAGGTGATACTCTCATCTCCATATCACAGAGGAGGAAACACACTCAGAGAATTGAAGTAACTTATCCAAGGTCTTACAACTATCGAGATCAGGCATGAGTTGCCCGGACAGGCTTCTCTGGAAGGGCTCACCGCCTGGGACTCCTCAGCCATTGCAGGCCAAAATTAAAGTACTAGGTAGGCCTCCCCATGGGTATTTTTACCAACAGCTTTATTGAGATCTAATTCACATTCCATCTAATTCACCCAAGTATAAGATTCAAAGGCTTTTAGTATATTCACAGAGTTGTGCAACCATTACCACAGTCAATTTTAGAATATTTGCATCACGCCGAAAAGAAACCCGTCAAATTTAAGTCATCATCTCCCAACCCTCCCATCCCCACAGCTCTAGGCAACTGCTAATCTACTTTCTTTTTCTGTGAATTTGCCTGTTCTGGACACTTCATATAAATGGAATCATACAACACATGACTTTTGGTGACTGGCTTCTTTCACTTAGCATACTATTTTCAAGGTTCATTCTTGTAATTATCATGCATTAGTGCTTCATTCCTTTTTATTGCCAAATAATATTCCATTATAGGGCTATGCCACATTTTATTTATCCATTTATCAGTTGATGGACATATGGGTTGTTCCCACTTTGGGGCTCTTATGAAGAATGCTGCTGTGAGCACCCATGTGCAAGGTTTTGTGTGGACAAATGCCTGTTGGCATTTCTCACAGGCCTCTGAGATAGTGTTAAAGACAGACATTTGAAATTGAACCTTAATGGTGTCCAGAAAAGAAGAGTAAGCTGTGGTGCCCACAGCCCTCTTTGCCACTAACACTAACCAAAGTGTGGACCAGGACACTGTCCTGTTGCCTAACCAAGGGAGGAGTCCAAACCCAGAGCCGCCTGACCCAAAGTTAGCCCCTGGTTGACACTGTCCCCCACCAACAGAGACGGTGTCTGTTACCAGCCTCAAGTGTAGGGAGATAGGGACCAAAGACTGAGTGAAGACAGGGCTGCGGAACACCAGCCTATGTCTCTGACCCAGCCAGACAGACCTGGTCACGGGTTCCTGATACAAGAGGCTGATGTCAGGTGGCCTTTTTCCTTAAATGATAAGTGGTTTCAACTGGTTCAAAGGTCAACTATATTAAAATGTGTTCCTGTCATAGGTGAACATATGGACGACCAAGAACAGCTACTCTGGGACCAACATTGGGGCTGTGCCCTCCCTTCAGCTGCTGCGTGAGTGGGGAAGAAACAGTTCCCCCAGAGAGAAGAAGACCTGGAGGCTCCTGGAGGCTGCAGTCCAAACACACTCTTCTGCTCTGGCAGCAATAAGGAGACACCTGCGGGGCCCAGGCAAACTGCTACACCTCCTCTGCCTCCGCCTTCTCCTTCTCCTTCCCTTCCCAGCTAACTTCCTTGAAAGATGTCCCAGATGCTGTGACACTTCTTTACTTTTCACTCACTTTCATCCTCACTGTCCTCAAAGGCAACATATTCTTTCCGAGGAGCAACCGGGTGCTAAAGCCAGTGGCCTCTGTTTCAGCCCTCATCCTGCTGGACTTGCTGTAATGTTAGACTGTTGGCTACTTTCTTCTAGAAATTCTTCTCCCCTGTCCAGGCGCGGCTTTTACCTCTGTCTGTTTGAGCACCTTTTCTTCTGATTGCCCCTTTGATGTGCCCAAGGCTCTGTCCCTGGCCCACTTTACCTCTCTCTGCTGCTCCCCGCGTGATCTCATTTGCTTTCATGACTGCAACTTCCTCCTATACACAGACAGTAGAGGAAAGAAAGAAAGAGTTTGGGCTGTTTCCAGGAGAGGCCAACCAGCAGGTGTGCCAGGAGTCTCCCTGGGCATCCACTTTCGTGAAGGGTCTGGCATTCAGATCCTCCCTCTGGATGGGGTTCTAGAGTTGATTAAACTTGAGATATTGACATATACCAGCAAGCTATGTTATAAAGACTGGTGTGTAAATGCAGGATCTGGTATATCAATTTATGCAAAGAAGATCGTCCAGGAAGACTGGGTTTTTTTGTGGGCCTGATTAGGCCTTTTCTCCCTGTGGGGAGACTGTATAAGAAGCCAAATAAAAATCAGAAGGTTGCTAATATGATTCTAATACCCAATTCCTATGTGTGTGTGTGTGTGTTGGGGTGGGGGGGTTCCCACACCTCCAATAATTCTTGGACAGCAGCACGGTATCCTACAATTCAACTCAATTTTGACACTATCTATCCAGAGATAGCATCAGATTCCACAGGTGAAGGGCTCAGTGCTACAAGACTCTGCCCCCGATCCCTACTTCAGACAACAGTTGCAAACCTAGTTGTTACCTGTGCTTCTCACTGACTGGCTGGATACTGGAGATTCCAACAACCCCTGCATTGGGTTTGATTAATTTGTTAGAGCAGCTCACAGAAGTCAGAGAAACATTTTATTTATTAAATCAATAGTTTATTATAAAAGGATATAACTCAGGAACAGCCAGATGGGAGAGATGCATAAGGCAAGGTATGGGGAAGGGGCCCAGAGCTTCCATGCCCTCTCTAGGTGCACCATTCTCCCAAAATCTCCACGTGTTCACCAGCCCAGAAGCTCTCCCAATCCTGTTCTTTTGGGTTTTTATGGAGGCTCCATTACATAGGTATGATTGATTAAATGACTGGCCACTGGCAATTGATTCAACCTTCTGCCCCACTCTCCTCCCCAGTGGTCATGGGGGGACTGTAAGTTCCAACCCTTTAATCACATGGTTGGTTCTCCTGGTATCCAGCCCCCATCCTTAGGTGCTTTTGAAAAGTCACCTCATTAACATAAACCCAGCTGTGGTGGAAAGAGATTTGTTGTGAATAACAAGACACCCATTTCACCTTTATGACTTGGAAGCCATCTCAAGAACTGAGGACAAGAGACCAAATATAACAAAAGATGTTCCCACTGCTCTTATTACTCAGGAGATTCTAAGCGTTTGGGGAGCTGTGAACCAGGAACCTTGGATAAGACCAAACATATATTTCTTACTATAACTTACCTCACAGTTGCTTTCTGAGCATGAATTTGGAAGAACTGGGGTTAGTTCTGGGGTATGAATGTATAATAGCATCTGGTTAGAAGAGTCATCCATGTAGCTGGCATCCACCAGACAGACTGGGCAGTTGTGTCCATATATCTGGTCATCTTTCCCCTGCATAGTACCTGAGGCATCACGGCCAATATCGGTGTCTGTGACTGTGTGACTTTCTTATGCTTTCAGTGCTAACCAGCCCTCCCTTGTAGACCTTTCTTTCTTCAGAGTTGTTACATTGCCCCCTCCCTGCCTATGTACCACCAACAGCGATAACTCCCAAATCCTTATCCCCTGTTAGGACCTTTCTTCTATACACTACCTAGGCTTCTCAGCTGAGTAAGTGTTAAACTAACCCCTAACCTACTCTGTCTCTTGGTTTCTAATTTCTGTAAATAGCACCACTCTCCATTTAGTCACCACCCCGCATTTAGTCTAGGGGGATCCCCATTTCCTCCCTTTTCCTCAACTCCAGCATACCAAGTCCTGTCTAATTTTCCTCCTTAAGGTGTCTCCTATTCACCTGTTTCTGCCCTACTTTAGGGCCTAATTATCACTCACCTAAACAAGGGATCAGGAAACATTTCCTGTAAATAGCCAGATAGTGAATATTTTAGGCTTTGAGGGCCATCTGGTTTCTGTGACAGCTCTGCCATCATAGCACAAAATCAACCATAGACATTATGTAAATGAATAAGCATGTCTGTGTTCAAATAAAACTTTATTTATGGACATTGAAACTAGAAACTCAAATAATTTTAACATGCCACGAAATATTATTCTTCTTTTGATTTCTTTCCAATGATTTAAGAATGTAAAAATTATTCTTAGCTTGTGGACTGTACCAAGACAGTCAATGGGCCAGACTGATTTGTGAGCTGTAGTTTGCCAGCCCCTAACCCAGACCATAGAATGGTCTTGTGAGTGGTCTCCCTACTACCAGATTCACTTCCCTCCAATTCATCCATACACTGCTGCTAGCCTAAGCTTTTTTAAAATGCAAAACAGATTAAAGTGCAAAACAGATATGTGCTTTTTATGTAGCCCAAACTTCCTATCTTATCATATAAGCCCTCCATGATCTAAGCCCTATGGACTTTTCTGGTGTCATCATCATCTTAACTCTATATTACAACCAGACACGCTTCTTGCTATTTTAAGAATCACCAAAAGTAGTAATAATAGATAGCATTTATTGAGAGCTTACATGTGGTGGGCACTGCTTAATCATTTCCAGTACCTTTTTTCATGTACACAACATCCCTATGAAGTAGGTTTTTATTTTTAATGCATCTTTTAGAGTCAGAGTAAGAAAAGATCTCTTTCTGACTCCAAAGCCCATGCTCTTAATCACTGTGCAATAAATCCTCCCACTCACATCAAGGGAAAGGTATGTTATTCCCATTTCTATGTAGAACACAGTGAGGCTTTAGCACTCTCGCAAGCTCTGGAGGGAACACATTGCCATTTGGCACCTCTAGAGTGTTGCAGCTTTGGAAGTGTCCAAGGCTCGCTTCCTGGGGTAGGCAGTATTTATTGCACAGAGCACACTAGCAGCCATGACAGGGGAAAAGCATCTTCTTTAACTGGCTCATGGTTGATGGACATCACCTAGGAAGCTGGTGCAGAAGAAACTGAGAGGACCATTATGGCACTCATGTGAGACACCTGTAGAGAATTCCAGAAATAAGTGGAAGGGGTAGGTAGGGGGCCTAAGATTCTATACTTCTGCAAATGGAGAAGAGGAGTCATTGAAATGATGAAATTAATGCTAATGTGAACCCATTTGTACCTATAAATTGGGGAGCCTGAAGAAACTTGTGTTAAACATACCAGTCATTTCACGGCTCTTGTCTTTCTCTTACTGCCCCTTCTGTTTGGACCCTCCTCTCTCCTTATTGCCAGTGTGGGAATATGCTGAATCGGGTGAACATTTATCTGTGTTAGACAGTAACATTTTGATAGAGACTAGGGAGTATTCCAGTCTAAAACTACAATTACTGTTTCTATTAGGGGTTATTGACTCTACTCACACTTTGAAACTTAGATTCTCTCTAAAGTCTTCTTTCCCCAGCACTCCAATGAGGGTATACCATTCTCTCCTTGGAATTCCTGAGCCCATGGAAATTGTTTTTACACTGCTTTGTTGGCTCTGCTTTGACTTTCAGAAAGCACCAAACGGATGCTCCATTCTAGATGGTAAGTGCGTGAAAAACAATAATCATTTACATTCTTATACTAAGTTGGAAGATTTTTTTTTTTTTTTGAGGAAGATCAGCCCTGAGCTAACATTCATGCCAATCCTCCTCTTTTTGCCAAGGAAGACCGGCTCTGAGCCAATATCTATTGTCAATCCTCCTCCTTTTTTTTTTTTCCCCAAAGCCCTAGCAGATAGCCGTATGTCATAGTTGCACATCCTTCTAGCTACTGTATGTGGGAAGCGGCCCCAGCATGGCTGGACAAACGGTGCGTCGGTACACGCCCAGGATCTGAACCCGGGCCACCAGCAGCAGAGCGCACGCACTTAACCGCTAAGCCACCGGGCCGGCCCTAAGTCAGAAGATTTTTAAAAACGTCATTTCATTGGAATCTTCTTTTCTCATCTCCCACCTTCTGAGACATCAACACAGTGTTTGAAAGTTTGGTGCTTTTTTCATATTCTACCATCCACCCAACTGCCAAATAAAGAGTTTTCTGGGGTTTTGAGCACATTGAGGATGACCCTAGAGGCAGAGACAAGGGCAAATATTGTTAGAAGTAACCATAACGAATGAGAGAGAGAGAGAAATGTTTAGGGATTCCCTTTATCCACAGACCTGGGAAAGGAGCCAGCATCTGAGGATTTCACCTGTGCCCTCCCCTACACTGAGTGTCCTGAAGGCTCACTTTCTGTCTGTGATGGCAAATGATTCTGGGGAAAGGAGAAGGGATGGTGGTGCACACTTTAAAATCTACGTCATTGGGAAAAGACTCCTATGGGAAGTAAGGTGGAAATAGGGTAACTGCCTGCCTCAATTCAGAAGAAACATATCAACAATGAAAAATGTAGACTAAAGACCAGCAACATTGTACTCACTAGTCTAGACTGTGCAAGACACCTGGCTTGGAGGTGGTGGGGGGACCCATAGTAGATAGGTGTAGACCTGTTAGAAGATGAAGGTCAGAGTCCACATGAGAGAATCTCATACAGAGAATTCAGGATGCAGTATGGCATCGTTGCTGAGAATCTTGGCCTTGGTGCCAGACACACTGGAATTCAAACCCTGGCTCTATGACTTTTGTACTAACAGTGTGACATTGAGCTAGGTGCTATGCCTCTCTGAGCCTTCATTTTCTCATCCAATAAAAGCCTACTGCATAGGTTGTTATAAGGACTAACTCAGATAAAATCTATGAAATAGTAACAAATATCAGTCCAAAAGCTTAGGTGCCAAGGAACATGATGTCCCTAATGTTTCTAAAACTGAAATTAATTTTTATTTTAAATCGCATTTTGCCAAAGCTGGCTGAAAACTTTAATCAACTTTAATGTGCGTACCCTTCACTTAGAAATCTTGTGAAAATGAAGATTCGAATTCAGTAGGTATAAGGTGGGGCCTTAGATTCTGCATTTCTAATAAGCTCTCAGGTGATGCTGCTGATGCCACTGATGCCAAGACCACAGTTTGAAATGCAAGGATCTAAAGCCAATTGATACAGAGCTGACATTTGCTTAAATTAGGGTTGGAAAAGAGGGAAAAACAGGGAAAAGAAAACACAGGCCCATCTCAGTTTAAAAGTGCCAGCCCAGTACACAGCGCAGTAGCTACTCAATGAGTGATAGCTGTTACTGTTACTCTTTGAGAACAAAAATTATCTACACCCCCACAGCTTATTGTCTACATTAACATGACTTTATTATTCCACTGTCCTCATCAACGTGATTTTATTATTTCAGGACATTCTTACCCAGGAAGATAAAGTTGCAAATAACTTTATTATTCATTTCAGGAATATTCTTAAATTTGTTTAAATGAACATTAGACTACTCAAATTGTCTATATCTACTATAATATATAGCTTCAAAGAGTTGTTTATGCTCCAAGACTCCTTTCAAAACCTTTGCCACACTGCGTCTACCTATCCCAAATATGTCACAAGATTGCCAAACCTAGTCAAGCCCCCTACATCAAAGGGATGGTCTCAAACCAGACCCCAAAATATCATAAACATCCTACCTTTGCCCTCCGCACTTTGAGACACTACTAAGAATCTGTCAAACTATGATTGCCCTTATCACGGTAAGAAATAAACTCAATTTTGCTTTTCAACAGATAATTTTAGTGGTGTTTTGGGAGATTCAGTATTTTTTTAACCACACTTTACATTTTACAGCACTTTCAAATTCACAGCAAAATTGAATGGCAAGTACAGAGATTTCCCATATACCCCTGGCCCCTGCACACACACAGCCTACCCTACTATCAACATCCTCCACCAGAATGGTACATTCCTTGCAATCGATGAACCCACATTGACACATCATCATCACCCAAAGTCCAAGTTTACCTTAGTGTTCACTCTTGGTGTTATACATTCTATGGGTTTTGAGAAATGTATAATGACATGTATCCACCATTGTAGTATCAAATAGAATAGTTTCACTGCCTTAAAAATCCTCTGTGTGCCACCTATTCATCCCTCCCTCACACTCCCAACCCCCAGCAACCACTGATATTTTTGCTGTGTCCATAGTTTTGCCTTTTCCAGAATGTTATATAGTTGGAATCATACAGCATGTAGCCTTTACAGATTGGCTTCTTTCACTTAGATGCATTTAAAGTTCCTCCGTGTCTTTGCATGGCTTGATAGCTCATTTCTTTTTATCACTCAATAATATTACATTTCTGGATGTACCACAGTTTGTTGATCTATTCATCTACCGAAAGACATGTTGGTAGCAAGATTCAGCATTTTTCATGCCTGTAACTGTACCTGCCCATCCAGGAGAGAGAGAAATGCACGTGGGTGCTGCCATGAGGGGTGTTAAGAAGGGAGGAGAGGGAACCTGAGGGAGTTCCCTTGTAGTGTCTCTTGTTGTCAATGAAGTTGGAGGCAAGGCTGCCTGTGAGACACAAGTTGACAATCCAGTTCAGTTCTACTCACCGAAAAAGGGGTCCCTTACCCAGCATATCTGATCCCTGCTCTTCCTAGTGGGTGACATTCTCCCACCCAGGTGACAAAAACCATGAGAAGAGGAAGGGTCCAGAGAATCAGTTCCTCACAGAGGCTTCAAGAACCCTGGTCTTTGCACTGGCCTCCTTGGCCCTCCAGAGTTGGATGACGGGTTGATGGGTGACAGCGGAGCTTTCTTGCCTTACTGCTGGGCATAGGTTTCCAAAAGGAGAAATGGTTCCCCATCAGCTCCCTGGTATGTAGATAAGTAGCAGAACTAGGAGGGAAAGGAGATTGTTTTTCCAAAGTTTCCCATTTCTATCTTTCTCAGCTTCTGGCACCAACTTTTCCTTCTTGCCGCAAGCTCGGAAATGGTATTTCCAACCTTCCCCAGGCTCTTTCATCAAAACTTCCACTGCCCTTCTCATTTCACCTGGGTGTTAGAAAAGAATCAGTTAGACGTCAGTCATTGATGATCCTCTAATCCTGTCCAAGAAGTTTGAATTTTTATAGAGGATATTTGATAACCCAGAAAAATCTTTTTTTGTTTTTTCAACTTGTTATTCTTTCTTTTCACCATTCAGTCGACAAAGATTTTGAGTATCTGCGGTATGTTAAGGCACTCTAGGTGCTAAGAACATACACAGGTGCATGCATAGGTGCAAGACACAACCCTTGCCCTCAAAAAACTCAGTCTAGTAGGGAAGGATGTAAGAGGAAGTAATAGTGGGATTCAGGCAGTGAAAATCAATGCAACAAGGTTCAGAATTCTGTTTTGGTACAATCATGGAAAAGTGAATAAACATCATATTTGCCTGAACTATACAAAGAACTTGATGTGACTGTGAACTTGTATGTGAGGGTAGCAGGAGAGGCATAGCTGCTCAGATCTTGACGCCTTGTGGAAATCTGGGTCTGAGAAGTAAGCATTTCCTGACCCTGCCTTACCCACTTCGCTTTCCCACCAGCTGAGCTCAAAAATTATGCCTTAATAGTAGCTCTTGCAGCCTGTCCACTCATGTTTGAAGTCTAAGGCTGTTCTGATTACAATTTGATTTAGTAATAACATTTTCTGTGGTATCAAAAGATAGAAGATAATGCTAGTTAGCATGGTTCTGAGTGCATAGTAAGGATTTGACATAAATGCTTGCTGAACAAACTATTATTTGAAAATTAAAATGCATTGGACTTGCATTGCACATGAAAGAATACATTAATCTAAAGCAAAATAAGTCAACTGTATGTCAATAGTTTAAGAGATTGCTTCTCAGACTCCTTTGAATGTCATATTTATGCTGTTTACATTAAACCAGAACAGTCTGTCTTCTCAATCCATCTTCTGGACTTCTGTGGCTTGACTCATGAAATGGGAGTGCATGTTTTTTCATTTAAGAGGGAAACAATCAATTGGAATAATTTCACATCTTTAAAAAAAAATCTCTATTTTCATTTGATAGAGTGTAGGCCTTTTGTGCATAAGCAAAACACGTATTTACCACAAGTTTCCATTTTGCATTTAGTTAATAGTTACTGCATCTCTATTTGTTATCTTAGATAACCAAAGTGAAGTCATATTTACAATATCGTCCTTCTGATTATTAATATTTATGTTTGTTTTATTGTGTTTATGGGTTAAAAAAAAAACTTGATGTGTTGTGATTTCTTTCTGTGTGGTATCAGCAGATATGTTCATTTTGCCTTCCATAACTGTACTAAGGCAGAATTATAGCTTTTATCACTGTAGAGAAAAATTTAAGACTTTGAGATGGGCAAGAGATTACTGTATAGCTTTTCAATGAAAGGCTGAAGGCCTCAGGAATTATTTAATTCCATATAGAGGTGACTTTGTGCTTTTTACAACTCTGTAGAGTAGAAGTTAACTTGTAGAAAACTGACAGCAATGCAAACAATTCTTGTCTATAGGAATGTAAATTAGATGTGCTCTGTTGAAATAAAGTTGACTATTGCTCTATGCATAGAACAGGTTTTGCAAATTCATTTCAATGTTTCTTTACCACATTAAAATTTGTGCATATAAGTTAAATAAAATCTTCAACATGTTCCCTTTATATCTGAAAGTCACGACTCCTATCAATTTTTGAAAACTACACTTTGATGTCACATTTAATTTTCACAGATTTTCAGTTAATTAGTAATTGTACTGAATTGTTAATTCAGAAATTGGTAAGGTGTGAAATAGAAATGTGGTCTTTTGCCATTTTGGTCAGCACAGCAAAATAAGCACAAAATATTTAGAACTCAAAAGCCACAAGATGCTGGCCTAAAATCCAATCCAAGTAGAGACAAATTCTTTTCACTCAAATTTCTAATTCATTTGATAGTAATTCACATGCTTGTTGGCTAAACCTATAGACAGTGATGCTAACAGCCAAAGGAGGTGGCTATTGTCATGAGGAACCAGAAGGAGCTTCCATAGCAAAGAGATCCATTCAGAATGAAACTGGGATTTTGGTGAATAGTTGAACAAGGACAAGACTTTCTAAAAATCCAAACCCAAACCAAAACCAACTATAAGGTAAGCTTGGTTACAGAACCTTTAATAGCAACATGATCTATAAAATGAAAAATTTATAAATTGAGCTTCATCAAAATAAAAAACTTTGCTCTGCAAAATACCCTGTTAAAAGGTTGAAAAGGCAGCCTACAGTCTGGGAGAAAATATTTGCAAACCACATAGAGTTAATCTGTCATTCGGCGGGGTCTGCACCCTATTCTAAAAGTTTGGTTGCTTTTGTTTTTATCTATTATCTCCAGAGGTAATTATTATAATATTGTGTTAAACTATGCTTTTTACTTAAAAATATGAAACTTATAGTAACTATTTACTTACAGTCATATCATGATTACATACTTAATGCTATTGCAATTCTAGGAAATTCATTCTCCTTAAGGAAGTATGGAGACTCAAAACAGCAAGTTTAATTATTGACTTTGTCTTTTCGATGAAAAATGATAGGGTGCTATATTCAAGAGTTGTCAGTACTGCAATACCGTTATTTTTTTATTGGTGAGAAAGATTAGCCCTGAGCTAACATCTGTTGCCAATCCTCCTCTTTTTGCTGGGGAAGATTGGACCTGAGTTAACATCCATGCTCATCTTCCTCTACTTTACATGTGGGACACGCCACAGCGTAGTTTGATAAGTGGTGCTTAGGTCTGTGGATCTGAACATGCAAACCCCAGGCCACCAAAGCGGAGTGTGCGAACTTAACCACTATGCCACAGGCTGGCTCCTGCAATACCATTCTTTACCTCTATTCCTCTATACATCAAATGTTTATTGACACTTTGTCGTGTTCAGAAGGGACTTTTAAATCTAGTTCAGTGGATGCATTCCCTGTCTAATGCTTATTTAGTTCTGAGCATTAAGATTTGAAGAGAAAATGCACATGCAAATTTCAGAAATGAAACACACATGAAACATCACTCCATGTTGCTCTCCGTTGCCGGTGTTTCTCTTCTCCTTTTTTGAATGTTAAAAGCTGCATAGACTGGATCCCAATCCTCAACCGTTGCCTCCTCTTAGGTTAGGTTCCCATGTTGAGGCCTCTTGGTTCAGATCACAGTGCTAGTAAGATCAGCACCTCGGCTATTTTCATCTCTTATGTGAGTCAATTTTCTCTATTAAGGGAATGATGGGAGGGAATGTGCGAGAAGAAATTTTGTGCTAAGTGCGCAGGTTGTGTACCTGATTCTGGCTCCCTGATGTTGATCACCAAGCTGAAAATGAAAATGTGTGGATAACTCAGTCTAAATCCCTTGTTACTAACTTCTCAAACTTCTTTACCAAGGTAACTGTTAGGACAGCAGAGTGTGCATGTGTTTTCTCAGATGTCTACAGTTTAACCCAAATTGAAATCCTTAAAATTTCTTTGAAGTATTGTACTTCATTTTAAAATTCCACATGCTTTTTGGATATTAATAGTATAATTGGTTTTTGGTATAAAATAGTATTTTCTATTACGATCTCCAGTTAAGACTTGCTAGCTGTTTATCAATCACATTTCCTCTTTCTGGACACACAGAAAGACTATTTCCTAGCCTCTGTTGAAACTAGTAACACAAGGCCATGTGATTAGGTTCTAGGCAATGGGATGGGGGTGGAAGTGATGTACGCCTCTTTCAGGTCTGGCCACAAACCTCCACGCAAGGTGCCCACACTTTCTCTATCTCCTTCATAGTAACCTTAGAGGCCACATGTTTAATTTGGCAGTGAAGCAAGATGCAAAGAGCCAGGATCTCTCTAGCCCCACATAGAAGAGAGGGGCCCAATGTACAGCACATTGTGATATGAGCAAGAAATAAACTTTTATTATGTTAAGCCACTAAGACTTGAGGGGTGGTTTGTTACAGCAGCAATATTACTTGTCCTAACTAAAACACCAGTAGAACAATTTTTTCCTACCAGCTGTACTCATGAAGATGCAGTTTCATTGAATTAATCAATTTTGAAAATGGGGCTGAATTGAAGGATGATAATGTTATGAGATTTAGTATCTAGGCAATTTCTCTCTTTCTTGCTGCTACATTTCTAGACCTCAGACTGACAAAAATATGCGGACAGCAAAAATTTCTGTTTTTCTTTATTTCTTTTTTCCTACAGTTCAATGATCTCTATCAGGGTAATCATTGAGATAAAATGCCCAGAATACTGTGCAAAAATGCGATATTTTGGGGCTAGTTTGGGTTGAAATCTTGGCAAGTGGATCTTCTTGTCAAGAGGAAAAATTATTTGCATCATTTGGCAGATTTAATGGGTTTCTGATCCAGTGTTATTGTTAGTGTCTCAATTTTTATTGAAAAATGATGACTGATGATGCAATTTACTTTACACTAACATGATAATCTCCATCACTTATATTTTAAGAATCTCAAAAGATTCAATCATCCCTATATTCATTGTCTTCATCAAATGCACGATGCAGGACTTGTAACACTCCCTCCGTTGCCCCAGTTCTCCATACTTGCTCCCAATTTTTCATGGCCACAACTAGGATAATCCCTTGGGGGCGCTCTTTCACTACTTTCAAGCTGTGTGTATCCTGGACAATTCCCTTAGCCGTTCATTCCACCAACGGTCTCTCACTAGCATTTCTCAAATTTTTGTTATCCCCAAGCCACTAAATGGTTTACTCAGGGTACTCTTGGACCAGTGATTTTAAGTTAATAGAAAGAGACATGGTGAGCATTTAAATTATAAAAATGGAACGTAATGTTAATGGTAAGAATAGTTGTTTCACCTCAGTGGAAGAGGGATGATCTCATTGCTAACCTTTCACTAAGCTTTTGGCTCAATAATTCAAGCATTAGGTTCTACATGCTGCATGTTTCTTTCCTGCCTCTTGATTGCTACTAAATTAGAGGATTAAAATTACAATTATACAAAATTGGGAATGCCGGCAAGTGCTTGATGGCTCCATCTGATAATTCTGGATATTCAGGTCAAATATGGACCCAGAATTAATGGAGAGATTTAATGAGTAGTGCCTTGAAAACTCTAAGTCCACTATCAAATCGAAACCTGGTAGTTTGATTGGGTTTCCTTGGGGGTAGTGACAAATAATTCCTAATCTTTGATACATTGCACCTTGTCAAGCAATTCTTTATGTTTCATTTGCAGCATCTTGATGTGGCTTTTAAACATACCCAACATTTCATTGCTTTGTTTTCTCTGAGAAAGAAAATCATCAAATATTGGGAACAAGTCAAATTCCCAGTGACTGAGGCATTTGTACCACAGCTTGTTTTCTTTTGCTTTAATCTTGACACCTTATCCTCTCCGTTGAATATTGGCCATAGTTCATCTCTGCAGTGATAGGTTCAGGTTTGTCAACATAATTCAGGATACTGCTGAGATACACTATGCATTTGAAATGGTAGAAATGGTCTTCATGGCATCATTAATGTCATGAAGGAATTTCCCCACCCCTTATTTCACAGCTCCTCAGAGCACATTTCCTTCTGCCAACCAGCATTCTTCAGTGGGAAAAGATGTGTCACTGTCCATTTTCTGGCAGAACGTGCTGGAAAGGCGTACACTCAATAGCTGCAAGTTGATCACAGTTATAATTTTCACCATTTCCTTAAACGTGAAATTGCCATCAGCAGGCCCCCTGGTAGACTGCTAATTCATCCCTGAAAACCAAGCTGCATGTGGATTTGCATTTAGGGGCTGCTCTTCTAATCCTGTAAGAGTCTGAGCCTCTGTCAGAATTGACAGTCTATATAACGGCTCCAAAATCACTTTTAATTAAAAAATCTCTTCTCTGTGGTGTGGATTTTCTGTATACAATAATCAAGTCATCAAGTACTTCCTTCATATACATATTACACTGCACTGGCTGAAAAGTGAAACATTGCGCACATGCATGTTTGATGAGCATCTTCCACCTTGTACACCTTTGATGCTGTGCAGTGTCTTTTCATATAGATATGGACCAGTCATTAACATTGGGTGGCCAGAGTTCCAAGCATATCATAAAGAAGGTGACCCAGATCTGTTTTTTCCTAGAGGAGCGTAACTTGATCCCTTGTCTTTTTCCAGTGGCAAAATTCATCTATTTTATACTGAAAAGTATGACTGTGGTCCTTGTTTCTGCCACAGAACACACTCCTTTTTATGTGCAAATAACACACTTGGGCAAAGTCTCATGAAAGGCAACGTCCTGGAGCAAGTGGATTTTCAGTTAAATTAATTCCAATTTCTAGATATTCATTGCTGTTCTTATTTTCACTTTTCCATTTTTAGCTATTTCTATAAAATCATCATTTTGGCAGTCACTTTTCCCAACATGTAGAGATCCCCATTCTTGATTTGCTCTGGGGTCCATTTGCAGCATACACTGTGATGCGCTTTGACAATAGGTGCAGCCAGAGAATAACCTCCTTTGTGAGAGGATCCCAAAAACTACTGAATGAATGACTCTCACAAGCAGGGAACCCTTAGGCATCAAAAGTTCAGGAAAATAGTCTCAGATATCAGGGTTAGATGCTATACTTTAGACAGATACTTCTTTTTAGACAGAAATGGACCATTTGTATTCTAGGTCATACGTAATTTTTTAAACAATGGGTAGAGAGTAGAAGTATAACCTCTGCTTTTTTTCTACAAAACTTAAGCTGCTCATATAAAATGTGAAGACATAAAGGCTTGTGAGGAAGGGTTTTCAGTCTTTTCCTCTTGTAGACTTCACACACATTACCAGAAGCTCCTGAATATGTTTTTTTAAGGTTTGTCTAATTCATAGGATTTTCTATAAGACATTCAGACTTTGCATTACAGTACTGTAGCCTGCTGAGCTAGCACAGAGAGAGGAAAAGAGGGTTGTCGGCTGCAGTGACTCAACGAACAGGCACAGGGGTGGAGGCGATAGTACAAAAAGCACAACTTTGCCCCTGTGCTTGAAGATTTTATTGAGGACCAGAACTCCAATATGGGCTTTTCCTTATTTTTGTCAATTCATTCATTCACTCAACAAATATTTTTGAGCATATCCTATGTGCCTGACACTCTTTTAGGCACTGGATTTTAAATAGTGAACACAACTGACAAAATCGCCTCCTTTGTGGAGCTTATATTCTCTAGGGGAGGACAGACAGAGAAGAAACCAAAAAATGAATATAAATAGCATGCTTGTAGAGCTCCCAACTTGATGGAGAGACGGACACAGAAACTGAACTACCAGTGTGGAAAATGGGATAATAAACCTAAGGTCATTTGCTAGTGTGAAGGAAGGAATACACAACTCACTCTCGGTAGGGCAGAGGCTGGATGAGAAGGCGTCCTGGCAGGAGAAACACCTAAATTGAACCTTAACAAGAACTAAGGATTGGCCAGGAAAAAAATTGGGGAAGTAGAAGGAAATAGTTTCAGTATGAGTTGGTGATGGAGTCATGGAGGTGAAAAACAGAATGCGTACGGCTTGCTTGTGGTGCAACCAGCACTTTGGTGCTGCTGTAACTTCTAGGGGGAGGCGGGGAGTGAGGCCTGCCAGGGAATCACATTAAGGAGCTCGGTCTTTGTACAGCTGAGATTGGGGAAGGAGAGAAGGGTTATGAAGGGAGAGTGACAAGATCAGATTTTCTAGCACCTATTCCATGCCCTTGTCGTGTTAGGTGCTGGAGCTACTAAGATACATGACATGATAGTGATCTGAAGGTGCTCCTTCTGCACTGCCCAGTTTTTTTGTCTCTTTTCTTGTTCTACTTTGGACCTGCTCCACCTTGATCTACACCCAGAGCACCTTTCCTCTCCACTCAGTGCAGATTGGGTGGTCAGTGTCCAATCCTCCTCCTTTATTTTAGCCCAGATCAAGATCTAGGATGGAGGATAACAAAATTACTCCCTAATTCCTCAGCAGGATGAACATACAGTTTTCACTTAAGAAGCCATCTATCATCTTGTACCAGGCAGTCCTGTGCTTCAAGGCACCAGAAAACCGTGAAGACCGCAAGACCTGATTCCCTCGCTCCACTTTAAGCCTTCAAACAAATCTACCTTTATCAGGAGACTTTGAACAAACCTGTCCTTCGAAAACTGACGCACCCGTCCCCTGGGGTCTGTGCACCCCTTGAAACGTGAACCCCATCACTCTATATGCAAAATTTTGAGAGCATCTGTATATCTGTTAAGAATAACCACTAAATCTTTTACATTGAAAAACAAAAAACCTGAAATATTGAGAGGCCGTATTGAATTTTTGTCCTCCAGCAGGTGCTCTGTAGGGCTTTTCATCATTGCATTCACATCTCTGTGTACGTAGTCTTATCCCTTTCGGTCCTTATGATCCTTCTGTTGCTTGCCAAAAGCAAATACCACTGCTAAGGCTTTCAACTTCCTGTTCCCTTCCCCAAAGCTATTTCCCTTTATCTCTCTCACAGCCCTCCCCTGACTACTCGTTTAAAAATAGTGAAACCCATCTCTTTTTCCTAACACTATAGTTCCAATTTTTGCATATCTCCTTGTCTTGGTCCAAAAGCATACTTTTACTGAGCTGCAGTTAAAAATTAATATTATGTATTTATTCTTTCATAAATTACTAATCTTCAGTATAACATTAGCATAGTTAACTCGAAATCTTCATTGTATTCTAGGTTAAAATACAATTTACGATTTCCTAATTGTTGAACAATTGTTTCAAATTTTTCACTATTAAAACATAATGTTGCCAATGCATAGTCTTTAGGCGTAGAGTTTTTCTCTTCTGATGAACTATGGTATGTCCTTACACTAGGTTTGCAAGAGCAGCTTGCAAGAGCAGGATTACTGACTTAAAGGTATAAATATCTTTATGGTCTTTGATATGGGGTTGGCATAATGCAAGCAAAATGTATTAAAGTCTGACTGATACACGTTCCTGACCTCAAGAGAGTGGTAAATTAAATCACGGATGCAGCATCTGCAGGCTGCTCATCCCGCATTCACTCCGTAGGAAGCTCAGGTCATGTCCTTTCATGTTTAATCAACTTCTGCTCTTAAGTCTTAGAGGTACATAATATCAACTACCAAGGGTGAAGACCACATGACAAAGAATTAACCACAAGACATTAAAATGTTATTATGAGAATATTATACTGGTGCCATTTTCAGCTTATGACATTTGTTAATGTCATTTAAACTTATAAAAGATAAATTTATTTGAAAAGGCATTTGCAAGCAAAATAATTATATTTTATTGAAAATTCAGAAGTTACAGTACTTTAAAACAGATGTTTTCATATGATAAAGAAAAATAAGTTACAAGAAAAAGAACTGACAAGTGCAATGATACTCAGATTTCATTCAAACTAACAAAATCACTTGAAAAACATAAAAATGGACAGTTTAATTTATTCATGGTATAAACACGTATTTTCCTATTTGTTATCTAGAAAATTCTAATGGAATAATTTTCAGAGTGATCTTTCAACACATCATCTTTCTGGACACAATTTAAACCGTAAATTAGTATCAGCATCTAATTCATGTAGATTACTGGGGTGTGTGTGTGTACATAAGAACTAGCTAATTTTAATATGAAATATTAAGGATGAGAGTAATTTGTCATTTATCATAGGGCAATAAATAGCATTTCTAAAGTGTGTTTTTTAATCTCCTAGGTCAAAACCAACCACTTTCAGAAAAGTGGTCAACCAAGTGAGCACTAGCGGCATAAACAAGATTAACCGTAACACTGCCAAAGCACTAACTATTATAGTCAGCCATTTCATATCAGGAAGCATCTTCTTACACCTTTTATTTAGATCAAAGTTTCTCAATTTTCTTATGAAAATTTTCTTATGAAGGGGAAGCTAGTTGAGCCAAAAAGTTAAAATAGACTAATTTTTTTAAAACTCATTTTACATCATCAATGGTCAATATTTTTACCAAACTATTTTATTCCTCAACAGAAAATATTCACTGAGCCACTGGTCTTAAATAATTTTATTTATTATTTCCATTAGCTCTATTCTGCATCTTTTCCCTTTCAAATGAAGAAAGGAGAACTGAGTCAAGACCTAATGTGGTATATACACTCCTAGTTAACAAATGCACTATGCAGACGCTGTATTAACATCTACGGTGAAGAGACGCCACAGGGAAGCTACACTACAGTAAGACCTGCGCTTTGCCACAGCTAAAAATGGCACTAATGTAGAACTTTAATTAATATTTTCACAGTACTTTGCAGTTAGAGAGCTTTTCTATAACTATTATGAAATTACTGAATGAAATTAGGCCCTGTTAGGACATTTACAACACACACACTGCACAAAACTCTTATAAAAATGTTAAATGCATTGCCTAAGCAAGAGGCAGAAATGGTTTTAATAAAGGAGAATCCAGTGAGGACAGAATTAAAACATAATGTGGCAGTTGCTAATACAGTAGTTTTTTCATTTGGTAACACCACACAAATTGGTCTTCAACCAAGAAAAAAGTAGTTCTTATTTAATTGTGGAGAAATCTGGCCATGTGAGGAAAAGAAGATCGTTTGACAAAAAACTGTCTGAGACCCAGTGTTTTGACAAGTTGACTCTGAAACTAATGAAATCCTTTCGGATGTAAGGGAATAGTGATCACTGACTTAGATCAGAGGTCATCAGAGGTAAATAACGCTTTCCTTTCTCTCCTTGCCCCAGTAGTAGAAAAGGCTCTCGGGCACTTGATTAGTTTTCAGAGAAGAGGGTACTACACTGTGGCGGAATGCTAAAGTCATTTTAGCCATAACGTAATGGACCAAAGATACCAGATACAAAATTTGACAGGTGCAATCACTCTCATTTTTCCAGGCCCCAAAATAAATGCAACAGTTGGTCTAATCAAAATATCTTCTCCAAAAATCTTTAGAAAATGTTGACTCATTAAAACGAAACTTTCAGAGGAAAAATATATCCACTGATTTTTTTGCAAATAAAATACATTATAAAAAATCCTTAAATAAGAGTGCATTTGTACTTTACATCTAAATAGTGTTTCTTGTTCAGAATTAAAACTACCCTCTCCCTTTTTAGCCCCTCTTCCTTTCTGCATTTCAACTTTTTTCCTGCATTTAAAGCACTGATAATGCAGTGAAGTAAGTACTGGAGGTCGATTCAGCGCTCACTGCATAAGGAAGCCTGATTGACAATGTGCTCAGCATTTGTTCATGCTGAATTTAAAATGTACTTTTTGCTATGATCAACTATTCAAAATTTCATTGAATTTGATGAATTCCATAAGGAAAATAAACAACAGGTAAAAAGTACAAAAATAAAATTTCACACCTAGACTAGAAATGTTATCTGCAGGCAGTTGACAAAAACCTAATAGTGCTTTCTATTAAATAATGGTTTTCAAGTCATTTTATACTGTTATACATTTTTTTAAAAAACATCTAATTTATTCATAGATTCATAACATTAGTTTCAACGACAATTACTTTTCCTATAACTTCTGCATCCTCTCAATATGACTAAAGGCTCAACATAACAGATTTGACATAAAAGTACTAAATTATTGGTGATATCTAATGCAATCGTTTAAAAAAAGTTTTGATTCTTATGATTTTGTACCAAAATAAAGCTTCTTATATATCTTTAGGATTGTACTTGATGACTTGTTAATGATTTCAGCATAAAATACTTGAAGTAAGTTAACATTTACATATAAAAATATAGAATATATACATTACAGCGATCCTGATGATATCTTGCAGTATTACAGATTAGAGTACCACCAGTCTGATTAAAAAGGTCAACATGTTTTAAAGTTATGAATTAAAAAAAAAATCAGGATTCTTAATGTTTTAAATCTTCCACACCAGGTGAGATTCCTTGTTTTGGCGAATAAATGGGCTTGAAGAATATGGAGTAACAGAAGGTATTTCTCTGGAAGAAGGCTGGAGTGTCTCAATATTTAGCAAACAGTTTATTATTGTCTCGATTTTTCCTAAGCATGAATCTCTTTATGGTTCTTTTATTCTACCCATTCAGATCACTAAGAGGCTATATAAGGAAGCCACAGGCTGGAAAGAGTGCACATATCCTGTACTTTGTCAGATATCTGTTTTCTGCCATTAAGAAAGACGGTGCCTACAACACCTGGAAAGGGAGGAAAGAGGAAGGAGAGCTCAAGCCACACACAGGACAGCTGGGCCCCTTCAACCAGCCAGCGGCTAAACCAGCAAGTGGTTCCTATTCTGTTTAAAAAACACATTGCTCCTTTCCCTTGTTGAGGTTTAAATGACTGTAGTACAGGCTTTTTAGAGTCCCTGATTTTCTGCTCAGGTCACACACACTATTCAAACATCACTGCTTTCAAAGTAGTAAAATACAATTAAATAGACTAACACTAAAGTTAAACTGAACATAATTTATTCTTTTTCTTAGATGTGATGTGAAAAATAAAAAATCCTGAACTTGGAATCAAAAGATCAGGTTCTCTTGATCTCAAGGCTGAGCGGTCTTGACCAAGTTACTTAACCTCTCTGGGCATCCATTTCCTCAGGTAAAAAATAAGGGAACTATATTGGATAATCTTTAAAAAGTCTCTTTCGAATTTGGTTGAAACACTAAGAATTTGGCACAGTGCCTGTTGGTTTTCATTATGAAGATCAACCACCATTATAGAATAGTTCAAAAATAATTCTGGTTTTTGGGATTTTCTGATGCTTACATTATGGCTAATGGAGTTTTCTATACTCCCAGGGGCTAATCATAAGTATTTGGCTCTCTAACAAAAACATAATCGAGATTTTTTACATTGTACAAAAAGTGTACTTCGACATTCACTGGGATGGTCTGGAGATTTTTGTCACCTGTGTCCTTCTCTAATTCTCTTCTTCTCGAAATCCTGTTCTCTCCTCAACTGGGTGGCAAAAGCACAGCATGAGGGTAAAAGAGAGAATCTTGGTTAAAGTGTTTCTGATTGAAGAATAATAATAGAAGTCTTTTTCTTCTTTAATTTTTTTAACATTTTAATTTTTTTAATTTTCAAAACTAAATTTTTTGAAATTATTGCTAATACTTAAAACCAAGAATCTGTCGTAGTTTACCACTACTGGTAAAGAATTATAATTTACTGACAAAATATCAATACTGTGCCAAAAGAAAACAGAGTTTGGTTCTATTTTTAAGTATATGGCAATGTATTCTACTAGTTCTTATTTTAAGCATTTTCAGAATTGAGACAAAGGCAGAAGACTCATAATTCTGCTTCTACTATTTAAAACCAGATGTAACGCATGTTGAATTCAAATTGAGTGAAGGACTCTGCGGAGTACCAGCTATAACTCTGGGCGTAGGATAAATAATTTCTTCAACAGTTACATATGTACCTAACAAGAAACCAACAACTCCAGTGAATGCTATGGAAATATTTTTCAGGATCATCCATATATTGTAGTGTTCCTTAGAAAATGTAAGAATTTCAACCAAAGGTGGTAGGATCAGGGCCAACGTGCTGCTGCTCACAGCTCCAACGAAGGAAATCACAATGTCTAAACGAGGAATCAGAACTGCTCCAGCACCTGCAAAATGAAAATACACATTTTTCTTACTTAAAATATCTAATACTTATGTGAATACTAAATGTAGATATTTTCAATACATTAAAAGTAATTAATGCAAGTAGGCACTACTAAACTATTGCTTGCGAAAGAATATGTCATATTTTGCTCTGAGCAAAGAAACCAAAACAGTGAGTGAAATTTCTTGGACTCTGACTTGTCAACAGAGTTTCTTATATAAACAACTTAATTTTTTGCTGTGAAATTCTGGGCAAAGAAGTTTGCATAGTTTATTTCCAAGCATTTTCATTACTCTGCCATATAGCTCATTCTAAAATGCACAAAACATGGGGTGTTATGATATAAATAAATCCTTAAATAAATGACAGAGAAGAGATAGCTATTCCTTACACTAGAATTCCAATTAACCAAAATAGAAGGAAGGACGGAAACAGAAAATCATTATTAAGCAAACGCCACAGTCATAACTGTTTCACGAAAAGGCACTGAAGGATGCTAAAATTAGTGGGCAAAAGTATGAGAACAGGATATTTATGTAGTCTCAAAATATCTCCCTACAAGATACTTCCTAATTATAAAGGGAAAAAGAGTACCTTTACAGTGGAGAATTCTGTCAGACCATCTTGGCTGAATGATCAAAGTTAACATCACCAGTGATAAGACATACTGATACCAGGATGTGATGCACTGATAAGTGCAAAGCATCACCTGTAGAATTCTTGTTAAAAATGTTTAACTTCAATCTAATCATAAGAAAGCATCACACAAATCCAAATTGAAGGAAATTCTACCAAATTACTGACACTTCAAAAATGTCAAGGTGAAGACACACCAAGAACTGTCAAGACTGGAGGAGACTAAGGAGACATGACAACTAAATTCAAGTGGGACCTTGGATTGGTTCCTGGATCAGAAAAAGGACATTAGTGGGAAAACTGGTGAAATCAGAATAACGTCTATAGATTAGTTAGTAGCATTGTATCAATGTTAATTCCCTGGTTTTAATAATTGTATTGTGGTATGTAAGCTGTTAACATTACAGGAAGCTGACTAAAGGGTTTATGGTAACTACTTTCTTGCACAAATTTTCTAAATTATTTCAAAAAAAGTTAAAGTAAAAATAATGCACCACTGTGGTCAATAAGAATTTCTTCCAAACTACTGACAAGTTTTCTCCAAGTTGTGATATGGCACTTTCTTGATCTTATCTTTATATTACCAAAAGGTATCAACAGAAGGTTTGCAAAAACCAAGACTCATATTCTTTCTTCAAATTGTCCTTAAATGGTTTAGTGAATGATTTATTGAGGGTTTGGAGTTGCCACCAGAAACAACAACTGAGCGTGCTCACATGCAATCTGTGACAACTATATCGCCAGTGCCAGCAACGACGATTACACCACCACCGCTCTGGCTGTGAGGACTTGTTATGCATGTGCTGGCTCTCCTTTACTTGTCTTCTAAAGCCATCATCTTTCTCTCTAATCTTTGTTATCCCTCTCTTTTATTCCTAAGTTTACTCCCTTTTGCCTTTCTCATATCTAGCCTTTTTCTCTCTTACTGAACTTATATAAATATATAATTTAACTTGTGCTCTTTGTAATTAAGTCTTCAATTTGCAGTCTACTGGTTTCTCTACTTCTTAATTTTTAGTTTATGCTTTTTTTCCTTCCTCTATTCTCTTTGTGGCTCTCAATGCTTTTTAGGAGTATGTGGGATTAATTTGGAACCACCATGTTTCTCAGAACTACAAGTTATTATTTACCATTTTCTATTTAAATTATGAAAGCTAAAACCCTAAAAATTATTTTGAAAGTATAAACCTAGGCTCATACCTACAGGACTGAAGTATAATAAACCTTCCTAAATAAAATACCTGACTCTAAAGAAGTTGGAACTCAAAACTAGAAATATTTTACATAATGGATTCTCTGTTTAACGGATGCTTGCTACATCCTTTTAACATTTCTCTCAAGGGAACTATAATATAAAGCATAACTCTCAAACACAATTAGGACCTTTGAAAATTCATTGAATATATCCATTTTGTGGAGACATGCTTCACCTACTTATAGCAGGTGGCAGTATAAAAGGAAAGCCAGACAAACATGACTAGAACCTTGCCATCTGAAGAGCCTCTCATTTTGGAATCCATTTTACTCAATTTTTTTCAATAATCCAGGCTGTCACTAGTAAATCAGGTGAAATATTGTTGTAAAACTACATGAAGGAACACTACAGGATTTTAGAATTCATTCAGGCTACAATTCCATTTATCAAACATTTTTAAATCATGAAATTTATCAACTAAAGCCATCCTTTAAATGTTACATAACCAATAGATATTTGCTAGTAAAAATGGCTTGAAATGTTAGTTGGTAATATTATTAGTAGGCAAGGAAGAGAAGTGTATATATTTTAGGCAAAAACAACATATAAAACCTCAAAAATCACAAACACGATAAGTCAAAGGATAGTCTGGGATAAGAATAGTTCATTCATTACAAATATTCACTATAAGATTACCATAAATAGGTTGCTCTATGTCATTTAGAGACAGCTATTATGAGTAGATCTATTAAGTACTAATTAAGCTTATTCAGTATTTCCCAAAACTGTATTATAGAGAAAAAGAATGTACCCTTAAGGCACAAAGTTTCCTCTGATATGGAAAAAAAGCCTACTTTAAGTCTATTCTTTGCATATGAAGGGTGAAAGAGGCTTTATCAGAGAGAAAAATAAAATACTTGACCTTACAACATCAACAACAAAACTATGGGAAACACTCTAGCACATAAATTTTAATTATACAAATAGTTAATTTTGCTCTCCATACACCTAATGACTAAGACAGAATATTATGATACAGAATGGTACTTTTGCTCATCTGCAGTGGCAACTAACTTAAATGAAGGATTTTAGTGTCTTTAGTATTCTACAAACTACTAAAGATTTATGCTTTTTGGTACTTATGTAGTCATAGTCTACTAAAAGCAGAAAGCATACTCTCAAAGCCAAGGAGTCTTCAAATTAGAAACAGAAGAATCAGTGAATTGGACAATAACAGAAATAAACAGTACTTAACATATTTTTCAGATTCAACTCAAACATGGAATCAAAATACCGGTTTCAGTGTTCACTATAACTCAAAATTTAACAGCGCTTTCTATAGGCTTGCTTTTAAAACAGTCATGCACCCGCATTACAATGCGTCAGTCAATAACGGACTGCATATACAAAGGTGGCTCCATAGGGTTAGTACCATACAGCCTAGGGTGTGCAGTAAGCTATGCCATCTGGGTTTGTGTAAGTACACTCTATGATGTTCTCACAATGACAAATTGCCTAATGATGCATTTCTCAGACATATCCCCATCATTAGGTGATGCATGACTGTAAAAGCTATTTATCGTAGTCCATGGGGGCCTTTGGCCAGTTTCTATCCACTCTTCTTCTTCACCTCTGAGATGCCTATATGCCAGGTAAGTGCCTATAGGGAACATGTAGGAAGACTCTGACCCATCTTTTCAAGCTTTTGAGTTCTACTAAGAAGATATTCTGACATAATGATTCAAATGCTAAGTGGAGACTTGGACATAACCAATATAATCCAAGCTGATAAGCCCACCACTCTGAAGACCAATACCACAAACTTGGATTCAGTGCTTGGAAAGGATTATGGAACACCGAAAGATACTCAACTTTCAATGCAAATCCAGCTGAGCCTCCATTCTCATTGCTGGTGCTGCACAGTCTGCTCTATGGACATTACAAGGTCCTGTCAGCTCTCCACACAGGCACTAGTAAAGAGCCTGCCCCCACATCTTTTCAAGTGCTTTGGAGAACAGATAAAAAACAGTTTGTCATGAATATCAGTTGGTTTTACTTTAATTTGGAAGGATGTGCCAAAGACTCAAATGAAGTTCAGTGTCCAATGATGTGTCCCAAGGAGTAGAAGGGAATACTGCGTGGTTTGTGTTCTCTCTGTCCAAAGCACGCTACACATGTAACCCTCATACATGGCTGACCAGCTTTAACTACTCTTAACTAAAAGAAAGCAGCAGCAGAGAAAAAGCTGCAACTCTCTGTGCCTCAGCAGACAGGTGGCTGTAACATAACAACGGCAGCCGACGTGCAGAAACGGATGAAACTATTAAAATTCCTGACCTCTTGAACATTTTCCTCAAGCTCATTTAAGTGAATTTCAGTAATTAATTTTAAAAAGAGATCGACTTGCAGAATAGAACTGTCTTACATCTATTGATAAAAGGACTTTTACTGAAATCAGTCTTTTTAGTCAGTCTAGTCAAAATTTCAATAAAAGCAATGTTTAAAAAAATATTTCACAATGTTTTAAAGTAACTTTTTCCTATTGAATGTTTCATTGGTCATCAGAGAACGGGCTTGTTGACTTCATTCCTCAATATGCTTTCCCTTATTAGTTGATATAATTCATGTAAATGATTACTTTGAAAAATACGTTTTATCTACTTTTCCCAGCTTTGTTTCTTCTTCAAAGAAAATGTAATACACCAAGTTCTTTAAATCTAGGCAGAAGCTCCAGCCCAAGCTGCTGAGTGCAATTTACAGAGCTGCCCAGAATTGCCAGCTCCACCATGCTCCAACCTGCAATGTTTATTAGCATCTTCCACAGAATTTCCGAAGCTGCTTGTTCCCCACACCACCAGCAATCCGGTCCCTGCTATCATTCTAGGTGATCCCATGTTCAGCTGTTGCCGTCATCCTTATATTTGTGGTTATAATAATAATGGTGACAATAATAACTTCGAGCCACTTTGTTAATATTTTTAAATCCTATAAAAATGCCATGAGGAAGTCTTAGCTTCATTTCATAATTGAGGAAAGAGGGGCTCAAAGATGGTATGTAATTTGCCTCAAGACACCAGTAAGCAAGTAGTCAGTTTGAACCGTTTGACTTTGAACGGTCAGATCAGTGTGACTCCAAAACTCACGCTCTTTCCACTATACCAAACGCAAGCTCCCTGTCCACAAGTCTCCATTATAATGCTACCTTGTGGAGGCATTTCATAGTGTAAAACCTTAATAAGAGATTATATACACTCTGCCAAATAATAAGTAAAATTAGCCACTGAAATTATTAAAGACCAAAACAAAACAAAACCCATTCCTGTAGGTAGCTATGGAGTGTTAAATATACAAAAGTTAGCAGATATAAAAAACCTGAGGAAAACTAGAACCAAAGTAAAGTGTGTATCAACAATATAAAGGGTCCCTTATGCATCTGATTTATATACATTTATATTTTAATCACCACTGATGCCATTTTCAAAATAATAGTTTGATTTGTTCTTTTAAGGGTGATAAGATCTGGTTTGTGATTTTCTTACACAGTAGTAGAATAACAAAATTTTAAACCAAAAAGTATCCTAGCTAGGTGAATAAAATTGTTTTAAAAATATTAAAAAATACACTTTCAGTAGCTTCATTATAAAAAATTCAATAATAAAAATTATTATGATATAAATATATAGCGATACTCACAAGTAATACTAACCAAGAAGGACCTTATCGCAAATTCACAGATTTGCTTCCATTTAGCATGAAATTTGGATGTGATCACAGGGATAATGATCTCTGCCGGAACATAGAACTGAATTGAATATGTCACAAAGATGCCAAAGGAATACAGAATTTTCACTGATTGGTATAACCTGTTAAAAAAAATTTCAAAATTTAGTCATTCTTTTTTTTCCCAGTTTTATTGGAGTATAACTGACCAATAAAACTGTAATATATTTAAGGTGTACAATGTGATGATTTGATATACATACACACTGTGAAAGGAATCCCACAATTAAGTTAATTAACACATTTATTACCTCACATATTTGCTTTTTTATTTTTTTTTTCATGAGAACACTGTGGATCTACTCAGCAAATTTCAATTATACAATACAGTGTTATCAACGATAGTTACCATGTTATACATTAGATCCTCACACCTTATTCTTCTTATAAGTGAAAGTTTGTACCTTTTTATCAAACTCTCCTTTTTTGCCCCCATCCACCAGCCCCTGGCAACCACCAATCTACTCTCTGTTTATATGCGTTTGACTTTTTTTTCCCTCAGATTCCACATAGAAGTGATACTATGCAGTATTTGTCTTTGTCTGGCTTGTTTCACTCAGCGTAATGCCTTCCAGGTTCATCCATGTTGTTGTTTTAAGATGAATCTAGCTTTCTTCCTTTATTTTTAATGTTAAGATAGACAAGAAATCCAACACAAACTTAGGCCAATATCTAACTAATTAAATGCTTGCTTATAAAAAAGCCAGCTCATCTCTAGGAAATTTCTAGATGACAGACGGACAATTCACTTTGACAGGCCTAGAAAGCTTGAACGTGGCGTGCAAAGGTTTGGGAAATGTTGTCGGAAAGATTTCATTTGAAGCTGAGCCAATGTTCTGAAGGGTAAGCTGAGCCCCGCGAAGAGCTCATGTTTTCTCACCTTTCTTTAAAAAAAATTGAGCCTACTGTATGTCTTTGATATCTCAGTGATCTGTATATAGAAGAAAAACTTCATATTGAACTCTGAGTTACAGTTCTCCTTGCTTGAAAATCTTGGTAGGTATGTCATTAGTTGCAGAAATGTCATCATTCTTAAATCTAAAAGGAAGGCATCTAAACGATTTCAACTTGCAAAGTTCTCTAGATTATATACGAATTCCACCTACGTTCAAGTTACATTAATAAGGGAAATATATTGTTGAGTTGGGTTGTTGTTTTGTCCAAGTAAAATTATCCTTTTGATGCCCAGTGCTTCAAGACAGCACAGCAATTTTAGGTTTTATAAATATCTTTAGATTTCTACACTGTAGACAGCCTCCTGTCAAAACTCTGCATGCATGTCTTGATGAAGACTTTGATAAACATCCTTTGTCTGGCAAAAGAAGACTTTTTAAATAATGACAGAGAAAATGTAGAATTGTAGGACTCAGAGGAACATTACAGAACCTACTCCCTTGGGTTACAGATAATAAAATTATGTGTTGTATTTTTTGAAATTTTGAATATTTTACAACAATCAGCAGAAAATCTCAATCACTCTTACACTCTTTAAGAAGCAAACGAGGGGGCCGGCCCGGCGGCGCAAACGGTTAAGTGCACACGCTCTGCTGCGGCGACCCGGGGTTTGCCAGTTCGGATCCCGGGCACGCACCGACGCACCGCTTGTTAAGCCATGCTGTGGCAGTGTCCCATATAAAGTACAGGAAGATGGACATAGATGTTAGCCCAGGGCCAGTCTTCCTCAGCAAAAAAGAGGAGGATTGGCATGGGATGTTAGCTCAGGGCTGGTCTTTCCCACAAAAAAACAAAAAAAACAAAAAAAGAAACAAACTAAAGGGGGGACTACGAATGGAATGTGCCGCAGCATTAGGGATAGTGATTAACACGACCTCCTCTTTCAGCAGAAACGTCACTGACAGCCAGTCTTCCCACTTAAGAGTTCTACTTTCCCACCTAGAGGCCTGTGTGCATGAAAAGTATGTCTTTCTTAGGAAGAAATTGCAATCATTTTAAAGGCATATTTTATATTCCACTTTTGGTAAAGAAAGCCCTCAACATTAATTAAGCTTTAAGCTTGTTTCTGATATCCGAAGACTTAAAGTAGTTAAGATTATAAACAGTTCTCTAAACTGTGGCCAAGCAAAAAGGAATTCATTAAGTCTCCTCCTATAATGTATTCATCACAGGAGTGAGTAAGAGGAAATTAAAAAGCTGAGTAGAAATAGATTTGAAAATACTATGAACATCATAATTAAGGAAAGAAGAAACTCTTTATGGCTAGCAACAATAAAACCTTAATTTTAAAATGATCTCAGGATATATTTCTCAGCTTGAGGCTCCAAGTTTAAACATAAACGGTCAAGTTACTAAAATGTACAAAATAACTAAAAGACTCCTGCTTTATATACTCTGATATGTAACTGTGGAGAATTAAATGAATATTCTTATTAGTTTATTATTAGAACATTCCTTTTTTTCTAATTATATTTTAACTTACATGTTTTTAAAATATGGTTAACAATATATCTAAAAATATATCATTATGCATATAAGTATAATTACTTTTCTACTGATATAAAACAAGTTATATAGACTAAGAATCTGGTTATTAGTGCCATTCAATAACATTAATTATAGCAATTACTATCATTTGTTGTTACACAGAGTAAAAATCAGAAATAAATGGTTTGGGTCTTTGAGAAGCTGGTATACTTGCTAATCATCAACAAAAGAACAATAGTATAGAAATAAGAGTGTTTAAGAAGAGCCTGCAGAGGCCAGCCCAGTGGCGTAAGCGGTTAAGTGCACGCGCTCCGCTGCAGCGGCCCGGGGTTCGCCGGTTCGGATCCCGGCCACGCACCTACGCACCGCTTGGCAAGCCATGCTGTGGCGGCGTCCCACATAAAGTGGAGGAAGATGGGCACGGATGTTAGCCCAGGGCCAGTCTTCCTCAGCAAAAAGAGGAGGATTGGCATATGTTAGCTCAGGGACGATCTTCCTCACAAACAAAAAAATAAATAAATAAAAATAAAAAAAATAAAATAAGAAGAGCCTACAGTCTTATAAAATAAACTGTTCCACTTTTACTTCTTTTCTGTTTCAAGAACCTACTAATTTCTATGTTTGACATCTAAATTTCCAATCACTCTAAACCATTTTTCTCTACTCAACTTTTCTACAGATAATATCAACCTTTGATCTCATTTTGGTTTAAGCAAGCCTCTATGGTAGGCTGCTTTATGTCTAAGTCTTAGAAATGAAAAGCTGACAGAAGAATCTACCCAGTAAACTCTTTCTCCAAAAAATAAAAAACTTTCTTAAAGTCACAGGAATTTGTTTTGAGGATATATAAGAACATAAAATAACTTTTAAATAACATTTAGTGCACATTAAAGGCATTTTAAAATCACTGCCAAAGTTCTCAAAAGTTAGAGATTATGTTCTATTCTTCTCTGTATACCCCCAATGCACTTAGTAGGTGATACTTATTAAATATTAATTAAATTAATATTAATGATCAAAATGGGTATAGATAGGTAATTCTTAGAAACCACATCCATTCAATATCACAAATAAAAATACTTCAAAGAATAAAATGATTCTTGCTTGAAAATAAAATCTGCTATACTGGTAGCAAAGAAATTTAATATCTTAATAAAGAGCAGAAATGTATGTTTTAAATAATATATGGAATCAGATTATGGGGGAAAAAACATCTAATATTCCAGTGAAAACGTTAGTTTTGAAAATATAGGATTTCAAAATTTTTAATTCTTCTATTCTTTTCTCCACATTGGCTAACAAATCAATACTTAACATAAATTTACAGATACGAATATCTTAAAATTTTTTAAAAGCCAACCTGAGAAATAAGTTGCTGACTGATTCTCTCTCTCTCAGGTTGAATACAGAAGCTACTCTGGACAGAATCTGATAACTCACTTTCCCTCATGGGCGCTTCATGATACTCGGGTTAAGAATCTTGAGGGTTGAAGCTCTGTTAAGAAGAAAGGAAGTCTTTTTGAGGACCAGCTACAATCCTTACCAAGAACCTCACTTCGTTCTACTAAAAAATAAGACAACCAGGGTTATCTGGCATTCATCACGAGACTGACTGCTTTGAACCACTATATGTTTGCAGCATGTTCACTAGAATGTCAGCATTATGGGGAAGAGATTTTCATTTGTTCAGCATGGTATCTCTCGTGCCCGGAACAGTACCTAGTACATAAAAGGCACACAATAAATATCTGTTAAACGAATAAATGAATTTGGCAGATGCCCTTCATTTTGGAATCAATTTAATTAATAACCCTCATTCTGATGAGGAAAGGTAGAGGCAGTTTAGGCCAGGATTCCTAGTTACAGGCAACTTTAGTATTGGAAGAAGATTACTAAGAATTTGTGCAAGAGGACAGAGAAAACAGTCCAGTATATATGAATCTTCTTTTTTCTAGTTTCCTTAAATTTATTTCTCTATTTATTTATTGTGCCTCCTGGTGAATCAATTCTTGCCTCAACATTTTCATCTTAGGCAACAACCTCCTCAGAGGTCAACCCCTTGATTGCCTGTGGGATCAATGAAGACATAGCTCGATTACCTGCCACTACTCGTCAGCTTTACTTCCCGGATTCTTCAGGCTCCTAGCTCCTGAATTTGCTACAAACACGGCCTTAGACTTGGGGGCTGTTCTGTTTTTTGGGGGAAATGAAATCCCAGTTCAATTATCTTAATAAATTAAAATGCCTACCTCATCCCTGTTCTTACATACTTCTTTGCTATTTTTTGATTGAATTTTTCCCATCCATTACATGCTTCATTCACAAAGAACGCCACATGTGAGACAGCAGAAGTCACCTTACTGCTTCTCAATGTTTGTTTGTGTGAAAACCTAATGCCCTTGATATTTCTTAATAGAAGTGCAGGTGAGCTATTTAATGAGTAACTTGTGAAAGTCTAGGCCAGTATTTTTCAAACTCTAGTCATGACCCATTAGTGGGTTATGATATCAATTGAGTGGACTGTGAGAAGTTTTTTTCCTAATGTATAGACTGGAGTAGAGAATATTAAGAAACACTGTATGTAGAAAAACTAAGGGTTTTTATTTAATCTTTTACCTATTTCAGTTATGTGTATGTGTGTGGGTGGTGTGTACCACAAAAATGCATATACATACAGATACATACACACTTATTTCTATAAGAGTTTTTCTATAAAACAAATTTCCCTTTCTTACTGTGGGTTGCAGTTAAAAAAGTTAAAAAGCCACTAACTGAAACCAAATAAGCAGGTACAGTAACTGTGATGGGAAAAAGGTGAAAGGGTATGGAACAGACCTTGCATTTCACATTGGTGAAAAGTAAGCAACAAAACAAAACTGAGCAAATGAGGGGCAGGTCTGGTGGCATAGTGGTTAAGTTCGTGCGCTCCACTTTGGCGGCCTGGGGTTCGCAGGTTTGAATCCTGGGCGCGGACCTACGCGCTGCTCATCAAGCCATGCTGTGGTGGCATCCCACATACAAAATAGAGGAAGATGGGCACGGATGTTAGCTCAGGGCTAATCTTCCTCAGCAAAAAGAGGAAGATCGGCAAGGGATGTTAGCTCAGGACTGATCTTCTTCACCAAAAAAGAAAAAAAAAAACGAGCACATGAAACTAACAACAAAAAGAAAGATGTTTGTTCCTATGATGTATATACTCAAGAGGACAGAACCCAAATAAATACTATTTGCTATTTTAAATTCTCTTAAGAACTTATGTCATCATTGATACTCAATGATTACAGTCAAGTCTCCACATCTTCAACCTTCCCTGACAATGTGTGAAGCTATAAATCTTCATCTTCTAGTTTAAATTCCATAAATTACTATTAGAAGAGTTGGAGAGAGATGTAATCTAAACACAGTCACCTAAAATATTTTATAATGATGTGACATTCACTCTCAAACACAAATCAAAAGACAATACTCTACTTTTAAAGCCTCTGCTGTGAGCTTGCCTAACTCCACATCCATTTTTTCTTCAGACAGATCTCCTGCAAACTTTTCCTATCTAGGACTTCCTTGTTGGTAAGGAGACTCTCTAAGTTAAAGTAATACATAGAAACTTACATCAGAACCTGAGACCATTTGTGTGAAAGAACAGAATCTACATAGAGTGATATGAAAAATTCTTCAAATCAACCCAGATGAAAAGGAACATCATTTTATAGTCTGTGTTGTTACTGTCATGACTTTACTTGTATAGATTTTTGAAATCCAGTATTCAAGCGGTTCATTATTTCCTTTTGGTTCTTTTGCTTGCGACTGCGCTGTGCGTACTTTTCATTCAGAGCGCATACTCCTTCCTTGGGTCTGGCAGTTGCTAGGGGTTCTCAAAGCTATAGGCTAAAATAAACATGGTGGATCATGCTGAAGCATCAATTTTACTCAAAGGTTTTTTTGAGGGGGAATTATTTTTAGATAAAAAGCAACATAGAGATTATGAACTAGAATGCAAAATGTGTACTTTTTTTAATAGAGCATGAACTGATGCTGTACTTGAGGTAGGCTATTTGAGGTATTGCCCCAAGAAACCTAGGGAATGCTTTTTTTCTTTCCTTTGCTATTTGGGTTACTTTGGGGGAAATCTCGGAAAAACACTGCTAAAACATCACTCAGCTGGGACTAGCAGTGGTGCCTTGGTTACATTATCAGGTAACAAGGGAAATGCTTTTAAACCTAGAACGCTATTGAACAAACATTTATGGCCTCTGAAGTGCTGAGCAAAGTGCCAGATTATGGAGATGCATCATAAACCTAGAAGATGCAGGGCTCCTGCCCTCAAGATGTTAATGTTCTAGCTCAGAACTGTAAATTTACTTCATTATCATCTTTAAAATAGACTCTTTACTTCAAAAGCTAAACGTAATACATTGAACAATATTACTCACAACTAGTTTTAAAAGATGATGCCTCAATAAGACTGAGGGTAATAAACAACTAATAATAACTTGGGGCCTCTCTAATCCATACTTGCTTTATCCTGGGGCTGCTTTCTAATTCAATCTTTTCTTGTAGAAATACTCCTTATGAACTCTGAGACTTTAAGTCAATGTGGCGTCAAAAGACGTTTACAGCTTCTCCTAGCTGGTAGCTATTAGTTCCCTAGGATCCTGTGACAGTCGTCAGCTTTCATACTTAGCCAGTCCAGGGTACGCGGCACGTTCTATGACTTCCTAGGCCTATTGCCTGAAGCACAGAAGAAAAGGGAAGAAGCGACTCATACATGGTATATCTAGAAAGGAATCTTAGCTATAATCCCATGATTATTCTAGTTCAAACTTCTCATTTTACAGAAGACAATCACTGTAGAAAGACAAGCATCTCCTCTCCAGTATCCATCAGTCGTGGCTGTTAGTTTAACTGTCCCAGCTGCAGAGACCATAAAGGAATAGACTATAGGCCACAAGAGGCATATCTCCACCATGAAAAAGAATTACCCAACAGAAGTTCTCTAAAGGAGAATATTTATCTTAACTTGCTTTCCTGTTTTTTCCAGATTTTTGTTTCTTAGGATACTTGTACTAGGCTTTCCTCAAAATGAAAAGCAGGTGTCTAGCTAGGCTTTCTTGAATAGAAACTATGATCTGATAGTTCCTTTTCGACAAAGACTTGCAACTAGTTCCATTTTAACTGGAGAGCCATGGCAATTAGGGATAAGGCAAGAGAGCTGGGAAGGGGATATAGAAAAAGGGAAGGATTAACCAGGGCTACTGCAGGGACAGTATCCCCTCCTCCAGATTTCATTGTGAACACCAAAAGCATTCCCTACTTATCCTTGCCCTCTATTCTTTCACATGTTCTTAACTCGCTGGGGAGGGGAACATCTTAACCTGACACGCATGCATACTCCCACTTCAGTTCTTCCTCCGGTAAGATCTTCTTTAACTATTTTTGTGAATTAAGAGTAGGCAAGAATTCTGAGATTGTTTCCATCTACATTTTATATTTGACATTAAAAGTACTTGTCAAACTTATTTATAACATTACTTTTAAGATTTAGTCTAAATATTATTCTAAGTGGGGAAAAATACCCTTCTATTTTCTAGACATTGTATAGTATTTGAAAAGAGGAACTATACTACCATAATTTTGAGCCTTGATTCTCTTATGTTAAGCTGTTTAAGCTTTTAGTCCATATTAAACTATTACAAAAAAGAAAAAAAAGCACATTTGAAGGAAACAAAATTATATAATCAACTATAACACAGGATAACGAAATATATGCTAAACAACTGTATATCTTGTCTGCAGTCACATCTCCACTTGAAACAAATGTATAACATTCAAAATGTTTCCATCTTGAAATACATTTATAAAATATACAAACTATTCTAGGTGCATTCCCTCTATCATAAATGGCTTCCTACATACATTTGTTCTAACAACATTTTTGACTCCAACAAAGCCCCAGGATTAAAATGACTACTGAATGGTAGACAGATTCTCAACAGGAAGCCAGTGTGAAGATATAATATTTAACATTCAAGGTTTCACAGACTTCTATCCAAGCAGCTAAAGGAGCAGTGTGACGTTAATTAAATCAGCCATTTAGTTTATTCATCAAAACTAAGGAGTCACTTTCCACTTTATAAATAAGGGAGCAAGTCTGTACAGTAATCACTGACAATTTTAAATCTCCAAAGACCAATCTCTGAAAAAAGGAAAAATCCTATATATTGCTTCATTTAGCAGAACATGGTTCAAACATTAAAGAGCATATTAAGATGCACCATATTATTTTATTTATTTATAATGTACCCTGAGTTCTGAAAGGACTTGGGTACATAAAATATTAAAGATGACCAGTAAAATAGTGAATGGTGGTTAAGATTCAGCGTTCTTACCGCTATGGCCTGGGTTAGTTTCCCAGTCAGGGAATCAAACTACCCGTTTGTCAACTGTCATACTGTGGCAGCTGCGTGTTGCTGTGATACTGAAAGCTATGTCACCAGTATTTCAACTACCAGCAGGGTCACCCATGTTGGACAGGTTTCAGTGGAGCTCCAGACTGAGACTAGGAAGAAGGACTTGGCCACCCACTTCTGAAAAAATTGGCCATGAAAACCCTGTGAATGCAGGGATCACTGTTCAATACAGCGCCAGAAGGTAAGAGGATTGTGCAAAAGACCGGGCAGGGTTCTACTCTCCTGTGCACAGTGTCGCTAGGAGTAGGAATCGACTGGACAGCACTAGTAACAACAAAAAATGGTCATGGCCCTAAGTGATGGGTTATATTATTTTATCAGGAACCCAGAGTGCTGGACTCTTTGGCAGCAAGGATAAGTATTAAATTTTTTATCAAAGTGAGTCCATATTAAAACAACCCATGCTTTACTCTTATACTTTATTCAAATTTGGAACATCCTATAATTTTTAATCTTTTAAAAAAAAACCCACAAGGATCTGTAAAATCATAGATGGTCTCCTCTGAAGATTATAAAAAAATTCTAGATTACACAAATAAAGAAATCACAGTAAAAATTTTAAATATTTAAACCATAAATCCAAGAATACACTTTTATCATCAAATATTGGTCAACTATATCTATAAAATACATAAATGAAGATTAACAGACTCATATATACCTACCATACATCTTGGGGAAGATTTAAAGTTATGCTGCCTTTGATTTCATCGTGGAAACACATATATCCTAAGGTGGCTAACGTCACATACAAAGCTGTAACAATCCCCATGCCAATATTCAATGCCTGGGGGAAGCGCTTTGATTCTTTCATTTGATTTTCCAGTGGAAGGACCTAAGAAGAGAATGCAAGTAATACAAGTAATTTAAAACAATTTAGTATACTGTCTTATATATACACAAATTAATCTACACAAATTAATCTATCATTTACATGCAAATCTTTTTTCCTTTAAAACAACACTTTTAATTGTTGAAGTACTTTTCTAGATGTTATATATTTTTTTACACTATAGATTTTTAACTTCTTAAAGTAAAAGGATTTGAAATCAGCTCTTAGCAGGCAACCCTGTCAGTTTTTTATAAAATAAACTTTTTCCTTTGGAATAATTTTAGATTTACAGACAAGTTGCAAAGATAAACAGAAAACTCCCATGTACCCTTGACCAGTTTCCCCTATTGTCAACATTTTACACAACCAAGGTACATTTGCTACAACTAAGAACCTTCATTGGTACATTACTATTATACTCAAAACTTTATTTGGACTTCACTAGTTTTCCCACTAATGTCCTTTCTCTGTTCCAGGGTCCCATCCAGAATACCACATGGCATTTGTCGCCATGTCTCCTTAGTATCCCCTGGTCTGTGAGAATTTCTCAATCTTTCCTTATTGTTCATTATCTTGACAGTTTTGAGGAGTATTAATCAGGTAGTTGGTATAATGTCCCTCTGTTTGGGTTTGTCTGATATCTTCCTCATGACTAGACTGAGATTACAGGTTTTAGACAAGGATACCACAGAGGGGAAGTGCCTTCTCATTAGGATACCACACTGGGGAAGTTCATTTTGATCACTTGGTTAAGGCAGTGTTTGCCAGGTTTCTCTGCTTGTAAAGTTCTTTTCTTCCCCCTCATCATACTCTATTCATTAGAAACAAGTCACCAAATGCAGCCCATACTCCAGGGACTGGGGGCATTAAGCTACACCTCCTGGAGGAGGAGTATCTACATAAATTATTCGGCAATCCCTCCTATGTACTTAATTATTAATCATTTATTTATATTATTATGGATTCATTTGTCTTTGTTTTGTACTTTGCATGTGAATCCTAAACACTGTTATTTATTTTGTTGCTCACACTGTTCCAGCTTTGGTCACTGTGAATTCTATCAGGTTGGTTTCTGTGTCCCTCTGACATGCTTCCAGTCTGCTGTTTTTTGAGCACTTCCGTACTTTCTGGCACTACAAGATGCTCCAGGCTCATCTTGGATTTCCTTGTTTCAGCCCTAAAATCAGCCATTTCTCCAAAGAACTTTGGTTCCTTTGTTGGAGAATGGCATTTAGAAATCAAGATCCAGGTGCTGGGTGTGCTTGCTGCTACTGGGGTATCACTGCTTATAGGGCCTCTCAGCAGACAGTGCTAGGAAATATATGTATGTACACCACCTATGTATATACATGTTTATAATTGTTTCCATGTCTATCCATCTTTATCTATTGTCTGTCGATTTAGTGAGATGAATAATTTATTTTCATTATTAAAAAAAAAATCTTTAATGAAAAGAAATAAAGACTAATTGAAAACTTTAAGTTTTTTAGGCAAAATTTAGAGGTTTTGGCCATACGATTTGACCATATCAGACATTAAGTAATAATAACAGCAACTATTTACTAAGTGCTTACAATGTGCCAGGTATTTTTCTAAAAGCTTTGCATGCAGCATCTCATCTAGTCCTCACAATAACCCTATGAGATAATAACTCTAATATTATCTCGACTTTTCAGGTAAGTCAGGTCCATATGGAAATATTAATGCTTAATAGAAGAGAGAAGAGAGAATAATTTGGATGCTCTGGAGATAATCCAGACCTGAAATAAGGGGAGATGGTCGCGAATGGGGCCAGTGCAGCTGGAAAAGGAGAAAGGGAAGGAAATGAACATTGACGGAGGCTCCTCCTGTGTCAAGCAGTAGTGTAGGTGTTTTACATATAATCTCATTTACGAAATAGATTTGGGGAAACGTGAAAGAAGCCTCAACATGCCTTAATTACTGACTGGAATAGGGAAACCAGGGACAGAATGAAAAGAACTACTCCAGTGTCTCATGCTTGAGTGACTGAAAGTAAAACTAAAAGAAATAGGGAAACGAGAAAGCGAAGCTGGTTTTGGCTAAGAGAGTAAGTGTCAGACTTTCGAGTTGTTGAATTCGAGATGTCAGAGAAACAACACTTAACTGGAAATGTCCAACAGTTAACTAGAGCTTACTAGTTAAAGACAGAAATGAAAATCTGCAGATATGTAACAGTGATAAGCGGAGCTGTAAGAACTTGTGAGAATTTTCTAAAGCAGAATTCAAAGAGAGTAGAAATTCAAGTAAAATGGTATAAAATTGTCTTTTACATCTATTTTCATACACTGTGGTTCATACAAACAGATGTTTATAAGCGGTTTTGCTCTCATACCAAAGCATCAGACTATGAAACATAAGCTATGGAACAGACAGAAATATTCTATTTTCCCAAATCTACACATTCTAGGCTTTAAATAAACTGGAAGCATCTTGAATGGAAATATTTAAGATCTTAGAATTCTCAGGATGCTTATATCTCTTGGTATTAGCTTTATGATAACGTCATTTCTCAAAATAAATACGATATGCACAAATCCAAAGGGAGAATTTATATTTGACTCTTCTTACATAATATTAACTTTGTAACAATTTCAATTCAGGTCAAATCATCTAGACTATAAAATATGATATTTGGGATTTGTCTGAATATAACTTGGGCTTGGTAGAGTAGATGGAATATAGATAAAACAAAATAGGCCATGAGTTAATGGTTTTTGAAGCTGGGTGATGCTTACACAGGAGTTCATCATACTATTCTCTAAATTTTGTACAGGTTTGAAATTTTCCATAATAAAATGTTAAAAATCATTTATTCTAACATCCCCATTTTACAGATTAAGAAAAAGAGAATTAGAGAATTTAAGCGATATGTCTAAGATTAAACTCTTGGTTAGTGGAAGAACTAAACTATAATTCAAGTCTATCATACCAAACTGCAAATCATGTTCTAGGAATAAAGAAAATAGAAACAAAAAAGAAAAATATGTGTTTTTTAATGTAGCTTGACTACATAAATCTTTGTGTTGACTTAAGATTTTAAAAAATAATAATAGGGGCCAGCCCAGCGACATAGTGGTTAAATTCATGCGCTCCACTTTGGCGGCCTGGGGTTCACGGGTTCAGATCATGGGCACAGACCTACACACTGCTTATCAAGCCATGCTGTGGTGGCGTCCCACATACAAAACAGAAGAAGATTGGCACAGATGTTAGCTCAGTGAAAATCTTCTTCACCAAAAAAAATAAAAAAAAATAAGAAGAAGAAGAAAAACTAAATCCTTACCACTCCTATGCCTTCAAAAGCAAATACAGCAGTACCAAAAAAGAGCGGGTATTTTTTCCAACCAGCCACTATTGGAAGGTTGTGGGGATCTGGCATATTCTGGAGAAAGAAAAAAAAAATAAGACAAGTTACATCTTTACTTATTTTAAAGAATTTAAAATGAAAGAGCAAAATCATACACTTCTGAGCTCCACAACAGCAAATATGTGTTATAAAAGTGAATAATTCTTCCAATAACACTTTAAGCATCCTACGTTAAATGTAGCCAAGCTGTTAGGATTTCACTGCCAAAAGCAATTGTTTCCCTCATGCCCACACATTCCATCTGAGCTAATTGCTCCTGATTACCTGTTTCCACCTGCAAGTCCCAGGCTCTTCACACTGGGTATGGCTCCTGCCACAACAGGAAGACATAAGCATACTCAGCGTCTGAGCTGAGAGCCATATAATCAGTTATTAATCACTGCTGATGGTGTCTAATGAAATTCATTCTACACTCTACTTCCACTGCTCTTTCACTCTCTAAGATACCTGGTTCCTGACTTTGGGTTTCTAACACATAACTCTGTGCTGCTCCCTGCTACAGTCTCCTCCTGGTTTCAGTGCTTTACTCTTTGACCTGACAGTTGCCATGACCCTTATTAATTGTGCACACGCCCTGACTCTGGCTTTGACTACTTCGTCCTAACTGACATCCCTGTTCCAATTCTCACTTTCTGGAAACTCACAAACTGCATATCTTTTTCAAGATCTCTGGCTCCACAACAGCCACTTCTTCCAGCCACCCAAGTCTGGTCCCTACTCTCCTCACCATCCTGTGGTCTCTGCCCTACCTGATTAGAAGTGGAATTCAAGGCTAAGGAAAGAGGATGAACAAAGAACCTGAAGTGTGAAGCACACAGATAATTTGGGGACAAGAGAGGTCTAGAACGTCTGAAGCATAGGTAGAACTGTGTGATATAACGGTGATACATGACTAAAAACATAAACTAGGGTCAGAATGAAAAGGGTATTAAAGTATTTGGATTATTCGATAACACTAAATTGTTATTCAAGGCTCACACTGCTCCCTCTACCTAAGGGACCTCCTTTTCTGCTCCACTAACTCTTACATGTTCAGCTAAGGGGTCATGAACTCCAGAAAGCCTCATGACATCTTCCTGCCTGTCCCCTTCCACTCTTACGTGCTATAAGAGTCTACGGGTTTCGGAATTCAGGCAGCGGGGGAAATGAAACACAGATCCATCATAAGAGAGTTTGTAATGGATTGCTAATGGAGATTTTAGAACAATCACTTTGGCAGCAATATGTAAGATGGACTGGATCAGAAAAGAATAAAACAGAGATTCTCGACCTTTTTTGAGTCATTGGCCCTTTGAGAGATGAACGCTATACAGCTGCTCAGTACAAAAACGCATATATACACATAGAAACACTAAATCTTGCAAATAATTTTAAGGGATTTGAAGATCCCCTGAATCCCACCAATAAATTCTTTAAGGAAACTGAGTTAAGAATCCCCAGACTATGGGCAATCAAATCAGCTGAGGTTATTGCACACCTCAGATAAAGAGGTTCGAGACTAGTATGGTGACAGGGGACTGAAGTGGTGACAGCAAATAAAGGTTCAGAAGTGAAAGAAAATTATAAAATTACATCTATATTCCCATATCTTGTGATTGGTTCAAATCATAAAGTAAGAAACAAAACACAAATGAGTTTTTTGTTTCATGTCAGGCAGTGTACTAAGGCACGATCCTAAATCTCACAATTCTAATAGGTAGGTATTACCATCTTCAGAAGCAATGTCACAAAGCCTAGAAGCATATTCATCAAGAATCAAAACCAGATCTGACAACAATCAGAGTGCTTTCAATCTCTATGTCATATACTGTTCCAACTAAGCAGACCCCCAAAAAGAAACCAAAGTTTACTGATGGTCTCCTGTGTGACACCTATGAAGTAGGGGTCTTTACATATCATTACTTATACCTCCAAAGTCAACAAAGAATTTACTTATTAAGAAACATGACATTCAGTTAAAAACATGTTATACTTACCCTAACAACATATTGATAAATTATCACAAGACTGACAGCCATGGAAACGTTGGCAAGGAATGAAAGCACAAATAGATTCTTTAGCTCACGAATGAAGACCAAAAGAATTATAAATGGAAGAAAGCAAAGCATATATATCCTTAGGTCAATACTTCTTCTCTCACATGCATGTGATGAATTGGTACTATTCAAAACAAACGCTTTGCTCTCCAGAAATCCCTCATGAACCTATATAGGATTAGCAGGAGAATAAGAAAGAAGGGGAAAAAACTTCCATTAATTTATAATTATAAAAGAGAAATATAAAAAAATTATGGTCTATATACTCTATGATAAATTCCTTTACAATAAATAAAATATTTACATTTTTTCAAGATACTCTAGCTTCCTAGAAATATATATGTCAAATTTAAGGATAATTAAAATAGGATAATCATCTTTGCAAGATAACTTCTATCATATTGTGAAAAGAAAGTTCACTAAAAAATTATGAGGATGGATTTCCTAATTTATTTTGAAGCTTTGTGACTAACTACAATGCTCATGATCCCTGCCAAGGCTCAATCTGCTTTTGAGATAATCAAAAGTGGAAGCACACTTGTCTAGAACAGCCATTGGGTACTCTACTCCAACTTACATTCTTAGGGTAGGAAACAACCTCTAAGTACCTCTCAGAAGCGTACAGCAGTCAAAATAAAATTTAGAAATCATAGCCTAATTTTCAAACTGTTTTGTAAAGCAATTTTTTCTAAATTATCATCACTATCAATAAATATTTATTATTAATCCACTACATTCATGCATGGCCATATGCTAGACAGTAAAGTTTTGCTAGAGCAAAAAATTTCTACAGGATAAATCAACTTTACCTTAAAATTTATTCAGCCACTTCTATAAACCAATATTCAGTTTTCAAAAGAGATACAATGATTTATAGCTCTATATATTAAAAATTGTCTCTGATCAATTAATCACATAACTCAATTTACTAAAATAGAAATGAAATTATAGAGGACTTTAAAAAAAATCTTAAAAACTCACAGCAGGGGGCCAACCCCACGGTGTAGCTGTTAAGCACATGTGCTCCGCTGCTGGTGGCCCGGGGTTCGGATCCCGGGCGTGCACCGACGCACCGCTTGTCAGGCCATGCTGTAGCCACGTCCCACATAAAGTGGAGGAAGATGGGCACGGATGTTAGCCCAGGGCCAGTCTTCCTCAGCAAAAAGAGGAGGATTGGCATGGATGTTAGCTCAGGGCTGATCTTCCTCACAAAAAAAAAAAAAAATAATAACAAACCTCACAGCAGAGGTAGAGCATATCATAATTTAAATACCAGTGAAAATCTATTTGCCCCAAACACTGTACCCTCCTTTGAACACAATGATGTTATCAAGTCTCTGGATACACAAATTCTTAAGAACTAGGCCCTACAGTAATAATAGCAAGCATTTTTTGAGTACTTTCTGTGTGTCAGGTACTGAACTAAATACGTTATACAGATCTCACTGAATCCTCAAAACAACTCTCTGAGGTGGCTGGTAGTATTAATTTCAATTTATAGTTGAGGAAACTGAGGTTTAGGGAGGGTAAACAAAAATTACATAAAATCAAATCAGTAGGTGGTGGTCCCAGGATTCAAACCCAGGCCTGAGACTCCAGAATCTAGCTTGTGACAGCTACATGTTAACCCGACCAAATACCACAACTCTGAAAGGGCCCTGCCCAAGTAGCCATCCAGCCTCCAGGTGGACATCTCTCTCTGAATAGAGTAAGTACTAAGAGGCCAACAAGTCAGAGTTTAGAACAAAATTCTGATATGATTCACAATTCAAATGTTTCCTTTAATTTTACACTTATAATCCACGATAAGCAATGTTTAGTGTCACTACAAATATACACATCATCTTAAACTGCATGGAATATATCTGCTAGTTTTAGGTTATATAGGCAATTTATAACTTGTACTGGACTAACAAACTCTCAGGTTACACCATGCACCATTTAAGAAATGCACAGATCGCATTTGTCTTGTACTTGGTCATCAAAACTTTACATTTTATTTTCTATAACTTGAAATAGAAGCAAAACTGGTAATTCATATTACTTGGCTTTTAAACACATATTTTATTTGTTGGCTCAATTTTCTCAGTAACCAAATTATTTAGAGCCAAATACTTCTGTATCAAGGAAGTACCTCCAATAATCAGATTAGGTAATGATCAAAGTCAAGCTCTAACTAGGATACCTGGCAAGAGAAAAGCAGGTAAATAACCAATCTAAAAAACGGCTGTTTGAATTGTTAGGGGTTTGAAAATTTTAAATTAATTCTATCACAAATCTCTCATAATAATTTAGTATTCTTTGGCAGAAAGATGGTTATATAAATTCTCAGGATTAAAAAATAAAATAAAATGAAAATGTAGATACATACCCAGAGCAAGATTCAGGTAAACATTTGAGTCCCTTGGTGCCCTCTAGAGACAGAGATTGGCTATCTAATAGGACTTCCTATGATCTCACATGTTTACCAAAATGCAAAACACTGAAATAAATATTATAAAATAAAATTACTAATTTCAGTTGTTTCCAGTTAGAGCTCAAATTTACGAAAACCCACTATTTATTCACTTTTCAATGTTTCAGTAATTTAATGGTTAAAATTCCCAAGGCAGATTATGTACTTCAGCAAAGCTAAAATGTAGAATTAAAGCCATAATACCCTACATTTGTATATGCTTGACATTTCACAAAGGCTTTCACAAACCTTTTGTCACCTGAGCCTCACAATAAGTTTATGAGTAACGAGGAGAGATTTTGTTACTATTCCCATTATACAAATAAGGAAACTGAGGCCTGAGCAGGGATAAGAGGGTCTTGCCCAATGTGCGACTTAAAGCAGAGAGCAGGGATTTGAATTCAGATCTTCTGTCCATTCAGATCTCTCAAGACCATAGTCTTTGGCATTACTCCATTTTCTTTCTCTTACTTAATATTCCTTCCCTTCATGCAGAATTTATCTATCTGAAATTTTCTACAGTATCTTAGAGTGAGAACAGAGAGGAGCTACTATAAAACCACGATGAACTAGAGTCATCGGAAGCACTACGCTTCTTTTTCCTCTGTCAATTTTCTATAGTGGCCTCATGGGACCAAGAACAGACATGCAGTAGTTACAGAGCAGGAGGTTCACACATCTGTATGGTAACTAATCCCTAACTCTTTGATTTGATGAAATACTGCACCTTCAGTTTTATGTAGATGAAGGCAGTAATAATCTTAGTTTCTAACTGTAACAGTAGTGGTAATTGGTGAAGTTTAATCAACCAGTGTGTCTGCTATTGGAGAGTGCTATCGAATGTGAGAGAGCACCTCTGCAGAAAGGGTGAAAATCCCTGATGATGCTGTTTCAGTGCCCACCTGTCTGCTCTGCCGAGATGATGGGTTTATCATTGCTTTCCACTTCTCTCAAGTCTGACTGAATGTCCTCTTTCTTCCATGTCGCTCTTTATGCCTCAAAAGGACTTTTATCTTTATGTCTACAGCAGGCATTCTCCTTACCTTCCAGAGAGTCACTTTTTCTACCATGTCTTCTTAGGATATGTGCAAATGAGTTAAATTCTTCCTTTCAACTTTGGAAGCAACTGACAATATTTCACAGGAGAAAGTAACCAATCCTAAGCTTAGAGACATTCATTTTATGCATTTCATATACTCTTCACGTCACAAACACTTTACATACTCTTTATGTCAGATACACACACAACTAAAATCAGACAATGTCCTGTTCAGTGCTGAACAATTAACATACTGGGTGGCGGCTGTGTCAGAGACCTAGGTTTCAGCCTAACTCACATGACTTAGCACACACTGCTCATGCTTTGTGAGACTCAGTTTCCTCATTCATAAAACGAGCATAGTACTTACATTACAGAGTAGCTGTAAAGATTAAATGATATGTCATAGCTTATAAATATAAGATTATAAGGCATTATTAGCATTATTCATAAAATCGAGCTTGTTGGTAGCTCTCTTAGGAGATAATAGAAAAGATACAGTACCACCATGCTGCACAATCCTAGAAAAGCATCATTTCCATTGTCTTCTATGTAAATGACTGGTAAGATGATACGTCTTATCAGTTCTTGACAATAAACAGCCTCTTAACTGAGTTAGTAGTCCTAGGAATATGCAACTTGTGGAATTAAACACTTGTAAAATCAAAAGCACATCATCTATAATGAGTAATGCTAACGAAAGCATCAACTCTCTTATCTATAAAAGAGGTTTGATTCAATGAGCCTTTCCAACATTAAAAATCTAAGCTAGTGGCTTTAGCAAACTATGGCCCACAGACCAAATCCGGCCTACTACTTATTTTTGCAAATAAAATGTTATTGGAATACAGCCATATCTATTTGTTTATGTCTTATTGTCAATGGCTGAGTTGAGCCAAAGACCATAAGGCCTGCAAAACTGAAAATACTTATCATTTGGCCCTTTACAGAAAAAGTTTGCCAATTTTTAGTCTAAATATAAAATGAAGCATACTTTACACTCAGAAAAGTGAGTCAAATATATATTTATATATATACATATAGGTTCTTCAGAAAACATAGTCACATCATCATTTTGCATTAAAATATCTACAAGACAAGTACTACATATTACTATGCATAATACTGACTATTGCACCCTGCACATGTGGGTAATTGATAAATGTTACTGATTAAAATAATGAAGAAAAGGGGGTAAAGCAGGAATAACAAAGGCAGAATACTCGTTAAAGCACACAAAGAGGCATGCTGTGGTGGTTTTGATGGGGGAGCTTTTTTATTTCAGTGCTTTGCATGTTTGTTCAAACTGACAGTCACTCGTGACCAGTACGGCAAACCACTCCCTCTTAAAGCAAACGTTTATAACATGGAGAGAACTATAACCATTGTACATTTCTGGACATAATATCTTTTTTGACAATGGCAATAATTATTGGATTTTAGTAACGCCCATTTTTTTACTTCACTTTTTAGGCTGCTGGCTAAAGCCTTATATATCCCTTTATAAAACGTCAATGTGAAGAATATGCCCAAAACATCTGCGTATCTGCTTTTGAGATCTAAATTTCAAATAGCTAAGAATCAGCAAATTATGTCCTATTCTGTCAAAAGAATAAGCATTATTGATACAATGGCAAGAAAAGTAAAATCAACAATAATAGCAGAAATCCAACTTGCAAAAAAGAAGACTAAAGGAAAATCTACAAAGGAACTTGAGTTATGAAAGGAACACATTTTCAATTCAACCATGGTTTACTCAGAGGAAATATGATGCCATAACTATGGCATTGGAAGAAAATTATTTCAATTACTGGAGAAAAATACTTACTTGTTTTACATTTTCAGCTAAGAAGACAATATAGACACTACAGAATCCCAGCTGCGTTATCACCAGAAAAAAGTCAACCACACTCCTGAAAAGAGATACCCACAAATAAGTATCAATAAGAGTGGCTGAAATGTCAATACATATTTTCTCTTTCTAACTATTTTAAAACATTTTATAATAGTGTATATTCTTTTTGCTTCCTTAAAATAAGAAACAGACAAATTATTTATTTTCTACAAAGATCACACATTTATAATCAGTATGTCACTAGAATTATTACTGAGCAAAAGGATATTCCATTAAGTTAAAAGGCTAAAATTTTCCTGTTTATTTCTGAAATTCACTAGTTTAAGAGTATCTGCTTATAAAATGATTTCATTAAAAATTTCGTCTTTTAGATTAAGCCCATCTCTCCTACTGCTCAAGATCTCTTTCAGATTAAGCCCATCTCTCCTACTGCTCAAGATCTTTTTCAGATTAACCTAGCATATTTCCCAGCCCTCCCAGTTTCATGTCATTTACAAATATGATGAGCATGCTCTCTACTATCCAAATCATTAATAAGACTACAGAACGGGAAGGGACTGGTGGCTTGGCCCTAAATCATACCACTAGAGACTTCTCCAGTAGCTTAGCTCTGTTCTTATTTTTTAATGAAATACTCTAGAAAATTCTAGCTGTATAAAATAGTGTATGGGAGTGGGGAAGGGATATTACCAGTCAAATTAGCATTATTTGGGTATGGCGGTTAATCAAGTTACAAATTTGCCACATGTTATTAATAAACAGCCCATACTTCTCCATTTTGTTCTGGGAACACTGAGTGACTACAATAGGAAGCACTTACTAATTCATTATAGTCTCTTGTTTGACCATCAATGTCAAACTGTCGAAAAATCTAGTTTACAAATCTATAGACCCTCCTTCTCCCATTTGAAACTGGAAGGGCCCTTGCCTATCTTCATTCTTGCCATAACCCTACAGTTCTCCATGGTACCCCAGGGATCTCATTTGTAAGTATTCTTGGTACCCTAAAATGAATCTAAGTTTCTTCTCTCTGATGAATTACATTTAAGTATTCCCTTAAGATCTCTTCATCCACCTTTGATTTTAGTATCCTGCCAACAACCTTTCCAGCCACTTGTATCTCAAAGCCATTCTTCTTGACAGAAAAAAACAGACAGAGCTGCCTCTAGACTGGGACAGAAGAAGGAAGAAGATGAGGTTCTGGGGGCAAATCCTAGGATATTAGGCTCTGTTTTCTTCCTTTTCCTGCTCAGCAACTCACGGACTCTGAGCAGTTCATAAACAAACCTAACTTCCCGAAAATCCCCAGAAAAGCCCTATTTAATCATAAACTACTCTACTAACACTGTTCTTTTTCTTCTAATTTCCACCACACATATCATTTGTACCACAGTCAGCATTTTGTTGACTGCCTATGGTTATTTTTCTAGTCCTGTATTCATCCGACTTTGATTAGCCATGTCTATCAATGATAAAGTTACATAAACAATAAGATAATAAAATCAGATGGTGGTAAAATACATAGTTCAGATGTCTTATGAGCATGGAGCTAAACACCACAATTTTATGTGAAATAATGAGATCATAACTTGTTTCTTTTACTTAAAAAATTATTGAATGTGATTATGTCATAGGTTAGCCAGGTGCTTTATAAATATCATTTTATTTAAACTACTATAATAATCCTGTGAAGTATTAAAAACTCATTTGAAAGTGAGAAAACCAAAACAAAATGATAAATAATTTGACCCAGGTGATAAAATTGAAAAATGGTATAGTTGAGATTTGAACCCAAGTTTGTCTAACTCTAAAGATTATGTTTATTCCCTCAACTTTATCATACTTCTATTCATGTATCTTGTCAAATACTTAAAATTAATGTAATTTAGATAACCAGATATTAATAACATAGCAAGTACTTACCGTCCCCATGCTGCTTGCTTCTGAAGACAATTCCAAGGACTTATTTCCATAGCAAAACTCACAGTGTCACTATAACCTAATGTTGACTTTTTAAACCTGTAATTTAATGACATACATGCATACAAAAAGGAAAAATTTTAAGTTGGTCCATAAATCTATCCCTTGAAAAGAACATCAAATAAATAGGAATTAATGAATGCAGGGCTATGAACTGACAGTTTTCGAAATTTCAAGATCTACATACTCCTATAGCACATCTCATGAAATTTTAAAATTTTAAATTTGTCCTTTTTACCAATATATAAGTTTTTATCTACTATTAAAGTTTATATAATTGTAGAATTCATATAACGTAATACTTGTGCTTCACTGATTTAAACATTTCAATTACCTAAAAACATCAACTACATTGTTCATGTCTAAATTATTCCATTCTTAGAATAGCATTATTTAATATATCTGTATAGGGCTTTATGATATATTCGATACATTTTCACATAAACTATCTTATTTAAGCCTCAAAATAGCCCCATGAGGTAAGTAGTATTTCTCCATGTTCTCTCTCCCACTTTTTTTTTTCAAGGAAACATTGTTATTTAAAGATCATAAAATGACTTGCCCAAAGTTTTAAGAACATTTAACAACAAAAAAAAGAGTTAAGATTAGAAGATTAGTTTACTAGAAAATGAAATATTTATTTTCCAAAAGTTGATCCATTGTCCGATAGAATCATTTCATGATACAAAAATAAAGAAAAAAGAATATTACTTTATTGACTACCAACCCACATATCAGCAAAGAGCATCAAAGGCATTATATCCAAAACTCAATTACTAACAAATTGAAGACCATTACGTTATAACTACACGTAGCACTGCTGCCTCCATTTCCCCCATATATCCTCCTCTATTTTTTTCACTTACACTGAATAAAAGAAACCATTCTGTTTTACTAATAAGGCTATATTTTAAGAGAAATAAGTACATTCTGACCAGATTTCGACCATATGAAATGCTACCTTTTTCCATATTCACTATCTTAGATTTGGCTATATAATAGATTACAGGAAATACAACTGCTGGTTGCAAAGCACAGCAGAAATATAGGACATCTGATGCTTTCAATAAATATATAGCTTTAAAATAAATTAAATAGACTTAACGAATCCACATTTACCTCTGACATAGAAAGTGACTGCAACGTACCAAAATGTGCATACAGTGAACAGAAATAATTCCTATAAACACAAGGCTGATTGGTCCAAGCTGTGGGGGAAAAAATTTTATAAAATTTAAATATTTGAGTTTAACAAAAATTAAGTTGTCTTATAAGCCATGAGACAATGGACACTCACTTGCAGTGAATAAATATTTGTTAGACAAAATGATTAAACAGTCATTTGCATGAAGGAAAAGGAATAAACTTGACACAGAAAGATTTTCAGTAATACTTAAGACAACCACATATAATTCCATCTTATGAACTTGGCTATCCAAATCTATAAATATAGAGTATAGATAAGCAACAAAGTACGATAGAATACAACATCATATTTAACATCAGATGGCAAGTTTAAGACTATCAGTGTTCCACCATTATAACTATTTGCAACTATGAATCATTACCTAAATGACTAAAAAGCACTATATCAATCTGGGATTGTGGGCAATCCACTTCTACAGATTGCTTGTTGAGCACTTACTATGTGTGAGGAACTGTGACTGGAAAATAATTGTTTGAAAAGGTGGCACATAAAAAATTTCAAGTATTTACTCTAAAATTAAACTGATGCCTGGATTACTGAGAGACAGACAAAATACTGTCAAAGTTCATTTTTATAATCAGAAATTTTTAAGTTTCTCCAAATTAGTTTCTCTGCATGGACAAAGTCAAATGCAGAGAAAGGTGATATTAAAACTGTTTTCTAGAAAACTGGTCAGTTAAAAAAAAAGGTTAAGGGCCGGCCTGGTGGTGCAACAGTTAAGTGCGCGCGTTCTGCTGCGGCGGCCCAGGGTTCGCAGGTTTGGATCTCGGGCGTGTACCAATGCACCGCTTGTCAAGCCATGCTGTGGTGGCGTCCCATATAAAGTGGAGGAAGATGGGCATGGATGTTAGCCCAGGGACAATCTTCCTCAGCAAAGGGGAGCACTGGCATCAGATGTTAGCTCAGGGCAGATCTTCCTCATCAAAAAAAAAAAAAAAAAGGTAAATATAATTTCATTACTTCATAAGTGAATTTTCTCCCCATCGAGATTCTCTGTAATTGCAATAACTGGTTCTAACCATACCTTGAATACGTGTCTTCAAAAGATATTGTTAAGCCTTTTCTTAACTATTATTCTTTAAATCTGAAAAATACATATTTTGTTCTAAATCTAAAAAACTATAAAATTTCACCAATACAAATAACCTTCTCTATAAATATATTTGTTGATATGAGTACATTGCTTAAATCCCTGAAAATCCAAAAGAATAATAAGATTTAACCATACCTGGAAAAACCAAATACTGTTTTAGGATCTTTCTGTCAAATATTATAAGTAATTAAGTAGAAATGAAAATAGTAATTAATTCTTGTTTTTTGTTAGATATTATCATAGTTCACATAACTTTATCAATACAATGGCTAAATGATTATCTAATTGACATCTGACCAGGTTATATTTGACTAGGCCAGGTGTTAACTTGTGGTAATTTCTGCTGTAAATTAAGACTGATAGTTTTCAGTGTATAGGTCTTTCACCTCCTTGGTTAAATTTATTCCTAAACACTTTATTCTTTTTGTTGCGATTACAAATGGGATCATATTCTTAAGAAATTACCAAAAGAAATCGAAGAAGACATAAAGAAACGGAAAGATATTCCATGCTCATGGACTGGAAGAATAAACATAGCCAAAATGTCCATATAACCTAACGGAATCTACAGATTCAGTGCAATCCCAATCAGAATCCCAATGACATTCTTCATGGAAATAGAACAAAGAATCCTAAAATTTATATGGAACAACAAAAGAAGCAGAATAGCCAAAGCAATCCTGAAAAAAAAGAACACAGCTGGAGGCATCACAATCCCTGACTTCAAAATATACTACAAAGCTATAGTAATCAAAGCAGCGTAGTTCTGGCACAAAAATGACACACAGATCAATGGAACAGTAGTGAAAGCCCAGGAACAAAACAACTCATCTATGGACAGTTAATAGTCAACAAAGGAACCAAGAATATACAATGGAGAAAGAAAGTCTCTTCAATAAATGGTGCTGGGAAAACTGGACAGCCACATGCAAAAGAATGAAACTAGACCATACTCTTATACCATACACAAAAATTAACTCAAAATGGATTAAAGACTTGAATATAAGACCTGAAACCATAAAACTCCTAGAAGAAAATATAGGCAGTACATTCTTTGACATCGGTCTTAGCAGCATCTTTTTGAATTCCATGTCACTCAGGCAAGGGAAACAAAAGAAAAAAACAAACAAATGGGACTACATCAGACTAAAACCTTCTGCACAGCAAAGGAAACCATCAACAAAAGACAACCCACTAACTGGGAGAAAATATTAGCAAATTGTATATCTGACAAGGGGTTAACTTCTAAAATGCATAAAGAACTCATACAACTCAACAACAAAAAGACAAACAACCCGATCAAAAAATTGGCAGAGGATATGAACTGACATTTTTCCAAAGAAATATACGGATGGCCAACAGGCACATGAAAAGATGTTCAACATCACTAATTATTAGGGAAATGCAAATTAAAACTACAATGAGATATCACCTCACACCCATTGGAATCGCTATAATTAACAAAGCAAGAAATAACAAGTGTTGGAGAGGATGTGGAGAAAAGGGAACCCTCATACACTGCTTGTGGGAATGCAAATTGGTGCAGCCACTATGGAAAACAGCATGGGGATTTCTCAAAAAATTAAAAATAGAAAAACCATACAATCCAGTTATCCCACTACTGAGTATTTATCTAAAGAACATGAAATCAATAATACAAAGAGATCTATGCACTCCTATGTTCACTGTAGCATTATTCACAATAGCCAAGACACGGAAACAACCAAAGTGCCCATCAACTGATGAATGGATAAAGAAGACATGGTATACATGTATAGTAGAATACTACTCAGCCATAAAAAAGACAAAATCGTCCCCTTCACCACAACATGGATAGACCTTGAGGGTATTATGTTAAGTGAAATAAACTAGACAGAGAGAGACAAACACCATATTTTTCACTCATATGTGAAAGATAAACAAACACATGGATAAAGAGAACAGATTAGTGGTTACCAGAGGGGAAGGGGGTGGGGGAGGATGGGAGAAAGGGGTAAAGGGGCACATAAGTATGGTGATGGATAAAAACGAGACTATTTGTGGTGAGCACGATGTAGTCAATACAGAAACTGATATATAATAATGTACACCAGAAATCACACAATTTTATAAACCAATATGACCTTAATAAAATAAAAAATAAAAATAAATTTAAAAAGACTGATAACTGTACCTTAACTAGAGATTACAAAGATAAGTCTTACCACTATGCCTGCATTTTTTATTGCCAAGGGAAGTCCTAAAAGGCCAGTTCCAATATTTCCTTTAAGAAGATGCATAAGAGTTTGTACAAATCTGAAAAGTAAAAGTTGTAAGACAAACATTTTAGAACAAAGGTATTACAATCACATGATCATGGTTTTAGCATTAGAAGGGAACTGAAAATTAATCTAGGCAAGGCACCAAATAACATTTCATTCAACCAGAAGTTGAATGGGCCAGAAGTCCTATTTGGTTCAAGTCCTATCCTTGCCACTTAAAAGTAAAACATCGAGGGTTATTATGGAGATTAAATGAGATATTTACATGAAAGTATTTTTGTACATATTAAAGTAATATAGAAAAGGTGACTTTCTCATAAGATTCTTTGCTGCTATGATATTTACAACAATGGTGAAGAATGTATATGGCTAGGCTATGTAAGACAGAGCAATTTATTGACACTGTCTATGTAATCATGATACTAAAGATATTTGATCTATAATTATAAACCTTACAGGAAGTTAATTAAAAGAAAAAACATACAAGTTTTAAAACTACATGTATCATCAGGTAAGATAAATACTAATGAACTTTTAGAGATCATGAACTCCCTAAAGGATTGCACCTAAGAAAAGTTACCAAGAGGCACCTGAAGGAAGTCTCTCAACCAAGAAAAAATAAATTAAACTAGGAAGAATAGCACAAATTTTAAACATATGAAACAAAAATGCTTGCTTAAAAACGTTTTTTAGTTTACACTATTCTTTTAATCAATTAAAATGTTACCTTGCTTAATCATTAAATTACTATTAGAATAAGAACTTACTCAAATCATTAACGATGACAAAAAAACAAAAAAGGTTTGAAAAGGGTTCCACTGCTTTTCTACCCCCATGACTTGTTTCATACCATCCACTCCACATAAAGAAGTATTTACTACCTCACACTGTCTAACTCCTAACCATTTCAGAAGCCTCTTCTTGTAAAATTTCTGTTCCTCTCAATCAGATCTCTCTTCTTGCAAGATCCATAGCATCTGATATGTATCATCACTGTAGTAACCCCCATACACTGCGCTGTAATTTAGATATATCTCTTCTTTCCTAAATAGACTATAAACACCTTGGGGTGGGGACTACATCTTATTCATCTTCTTGTCTTCTGTAGTATCTAGTAAAGTGCCTTGCCTACAGAAGACAATTACAAAATACGTACTGAATGAAAAGAAAAGGAGTCATATAAACCGTAACACTTACGAAATACCCTCTTGATCGTCAAGCTGGTAATGCTTTTGAACAGGCAGGAGCTCTTGCTCATGTTCTTCATCTGATGTCCCATCAAAATTCTGCTCATTTATTAAGGGCCTCATTACATCCATATCTTTAAAAAGAAAAATAAAGTGTCATTGTTTCACTATCATTTAAAAAATTGGGTTAAAGCTGGTATAAATGAATTTTTTAAAAGTAGGACATACCACGTGTACTCACCTTTACTATTTTCACCCTAAGCTAATACATATTAATACCCTGAATTTTATTATATTTAAAAAGAAACAACTAGGGGCCAGCTTGGTGGCGTAGTGGTTAAGTTCACGCACTCCACTTCAGCAGCCCAGGGTTCACAGGTTTGGATTCCGGGCGCAGACCTACAGACCGCTCATCAAGCCATCCTGTGGATATGTCCCACAGAAAAAAAATAGAGGAAAGATTGGCACAAATGTTAGCTCAGTGGCAATCTTCCTCAAACAGATAGAGGGAGATTGGCAACAGATGTTAGCTCAGGGCCAATCTTACATACCAAAAAAAGAAAGAAACAACTAGACTTACTTGCTGGATATTTTGTTTGGTCTAAGCAGCGCAAAGTGAAAGCATAAGTATTCAATGCAAAATTTTTCTGCTTTGTCTACATGAGGTTTATAGTAAATGATCACAGAATTATGGGATAAAAAATGTGAAGAAATAATCAAATGAATGTTCATCTCATGTTAGCTCAAATCATACAGCACACATAAATAGCAATCATATTTTTAAATACTTTATGAAAATTATAAAGTGATGCCAATTTTACAATTTTAGCATCAAAATTTGCTCTTATATCTGACAATTTCTGGCATGATTTTGCTCCTTTCAGGGAAAAAGACAACACTAGACATCACTGTCTGTCTTGTTCTAGCAAAATTCACTTAACTCGAATTTATTAGATGACTGACAAGCATCAGTAAGGGCTGAAGTACAAGATATTTTAAAGAAATGAAAGTTTGTTCCATTCAAATACATAAAACAAACCTACGTAACAGGGAACTAGAGTAACCTAAATGCTTTAGTTGGGAATGACTGACTGACATGTAACTTTTAAAAATTTTTTATTTTGGAATAATTTCAAACTTACATTAAATTTGCAAGAATGGTACCAAAAAAACTCTTATGTTATCCTTTACAGAATCACCAATTTTTAACACTTGGCCACGTTTGCTTTTTCTCTCTCAAATGTGTATCACTTTTTATGAACTATTTGAGAGTAGGTTACATATATCATGCCACTTTTCCTTACCATTAGCATGTATTCCCTAAGAACAAGAATATTTTCTTGAATATTCACATTACAGTTATCAAATTCAGGTAGTTTAATATCGATACAACACTTTTATTTAACCTACATTCCATATTCCAACTTCATCAACTGTACCAATAAAGTTCTCTTAGCAACTTTTTTTCAGTGCAGGATCAGGTATTGCCTTTACTTGAGTTATTCTGCTGGTTACCTTTGCCATTATATCCTTTATGATGCCCTTAATCCCCTTTTTTTCTTAATCTTTTACTATCTTGTTTATTAGTTTTAAATGGTATCCTCTGAATTCCACTGATTACCTATACAACAATTAATGGTCTTATTCTACTTTTGCCTTTCTCTCTCTTATTCTCTCATTTTTTAGTAGTATTCTTTCTACTTTGGCAATATTTATGATGCTTTATATACTGTTATTCCAATCATATCCCCACCCATGTCTTAGACTTATATCTCTAATCAATATATTAAATGCTTGACATCAGTCCTCTGCCAAAGTTTCCTCAATCATCCCTTGACTGGAGGTTCATTCTGTTGTAGAAGGTACATTAGAATGACGTGTAGGGCTTGCTAAAACACAAATTGATGTACTTTACCCCAATGCTTTTGATTCAGCAGGTCTGGGACGGGCCTGAGAATATGCATTTTTAACAAGTTCCCAGGTGATTCTGATGTTGCTGATCTGGGGACCACACTTTGAGAACTACTGCTCTAGCAGAATCCTCAGGAAGGGCTCATGGGCACAGTATTCCCTGAGTTTTTGCATGTTTTAAACTGTTTTTCTATAGCCTTGATATGAAGGACAGCTAGATATAACATCCTTGGCTCACACTTTCTGTGCTTGCGTTTCTTGAAAATGCTGCTCCATAATCGCCTGGCTTTGTATGCTACTCTTGAGAAGTCTGATGCCAGACTAATTTTCTCAGCCATTATGTAATCTGTTCTTTTTGCTTGAGGTCCTGAGGACTTTTTCTTTGTCTTTAAAGTCTAATGGTTTTACTGTGATACGTCTTGGCGTTGAGCATTCTGAGTCAATTTTCCCAGGGACACAGCTGATATGTGGATTTAGGTTTTCTCTTATTCTGAAAAATTTTCTTGGATTATAGCTTTAAATATTTTAGTTCAAATATTTTGTTTTTCTTCTTTAGAGACCCCAATTACATGTCGGATCTTCCTTGACTGTATCCCATTTCAACCACTTTCTCTTTGACCCTGTTGATGTCCTTCTTTACCTTATTTAAATTCTTCTTTGAAATTCAATGAGTCTATTAAATTGTCATTTCAATATATTCTCCCTTGGACATCTTATAATTTATTCTTTATGATTTTCCCTATTGCTAGGTATTTCATGGACAGGGATCCTAGTTTGAGAGTATTCCCTTCTGTCAACATAGTGAAGTTTGGTTTATTTTGATGATGTGAGTTATTAGGGGTGATAGGGAGAAACTGGCTTGTCTTCTGGTTCTCTTTCATTTCTGCATGATCTTCAATTTTCCCCACTACTTCCTTCTTCCTCTTCACTCCCAGGTATCTGATGGGAATTTCCACTGCTCTTTTTATCTCCTCCTCCTCTAGAAGTAATGTTTTGCCAAGGCTGCCCCCTCTATTCCCCCTGATGTTCAAATTCCTTCCCTGTACTCAGTGCTGTGAATCACCAACTCCCAGACCGGACCTCTGTTTAGACTTTTAACATTTTAGTTTATAATTTCTCTTTGTGAGGGAGATTTTCACTGTGCTTCTTCCAAGCTTCCTGCTCCCCTCTCTTCTTTTCAACAGAGATTCTAAGACCCCTCTCTCACTCTCTATGTTGTTTACTTTTCTATTTATAGATAATTTGAAGTTTGTGGTATTCTTGGTCTCCTAGTAATGCTAAAAGAATAATTTCACGAATGGGTTCAGTTGTGTCCTTGTTGAATTAACAGGTTTTGGGGGAGGATATGTGGAGAGATTAGGATTTAGGCAGCCATCATTATGCCAGAAAGCCAGTCCTGGTGGTCTAGTGGTTAAGATTCAGCACTCTCACCACCACGGCCTGGGTTCAGTCAGGGAACCACACCACCCATCTGTCGGTTGTCATACTGTGGCAGCTGCATGTTGCTGGGATGCTGAAAGCTACACCACCGGTATTTCAAATACCAGCAGAGTCACCCATGGCAGATAGGTTTTAGCAGAGCTTCTAGACTAAGACAAACTAGCAAGAAGGATTTGGCCTTCCACTTCTGAAAGACTGGCTATGAAAACCCTATGAATAGCAGTGGAGCATTGTCTGATACAGCGCTGGAAGGTGAGAGGATGGTGCAAAAAGATCAGACAGGGTTGCACTCTGCTGCATACAGCGTCCCTAGGAGTTGGATTCAAATCCTCGGCACTAACAACAACATTATCCCAGTGCTAACTGGAACTCAGCACAACAGTTTTTCATAAGTTATGCTTTAAGGTATTGGAAGATGCTTTAGCTTTGTAATATATTTTTTGTAATATATTTTGAAATCAGGAATTGTGATCAGCTTTGTTCTTCTTTTTCAAGATTGTCTTGGCTACCTGGAGTCTTTTAAAACTAAAACAGTATGTTATTGGCATAAAGACAGACATGTAAACCAATGGAACAGAATAGAGAGCCCAGAAATAAATCTATGCATATACGGTCAACAGATTTTCGACAAGGGTGCCAAGAACACACAATGGGGAAAAGACAGTCTCTTCAACAAACGGTGCTGGTAACTGGATAGCTACATGCAAAAGAATGAAACTGAATCTTTATCTTATACTATACACAAAAAATCAACTCAAAATGGATTAAACACTTAAATGTAAAATCGAAACTTGTAAAACTCCTACAAGAAAACATAGGGAGAAAGCTCCAGACACTGGTTTTGGCAATGATTTCATGGATATGACACCAAAAGCAGAGGTGAAAAAAGCAAAAATTGACAAGTGGGACTACATCAAACTAAAAAGCTTCTGTATAGCAAAGGAAATAATTAACAGAGTGAAAAGCCAGCCTACAGAATGAGAGAATATATCTGCAAACCGTATATCTAATAAGGGGTAATTTCCAAAATATACAAGGCACTCCTACAACTCAAGAGCAAAAAAACTAATAATCCAATTAATAAATTGGCTAAAGATTTGAATAGACATTTCTCCAAAGAAGACACACAAATGGCCAACAGGTATAAGAAAAGATACTCAATGTCACCAATCATTAAGGAAATGCAAATCAAAACCACAATGAGATATCACTTCATACCTGTTAGGGTGGCCATTATCAAAACAACAAACAGTTAACAAGGGTTGGCAAGGATGTGGAGAAACTGGAATCCTTGTACACAGTTGATGGGAATGCAAAATGTTGCAGCTGCTATGGAAAACAGTATGGAGATTCCTCAGAAAATGAAAAACAGAACTACTATATGACCCAGCAATCCCACTTCTGGATATTTATCCAAAAGAACTGAAATCAGGAGCTTCAAGAAATATTAGCACTCTCATGTTCACTGCAACGCTATTCACAATAGCCAAGATGTGGAAACAACCTATAAATGTCCATAGACAAACGAATGGATAAAGAAAATAGGGTATATATATATATATATACAGCTGAAAATTATTTAGCCTTAAAATAAAAGGAAATCTTGCAATATGCAACAACATGGATGAACCTTGAAGACACTACGCTAAATGAAATAAGCCAGTCACATAAATTCAAATCTGGCATAATTCTATCCATAAGAGGTATCTAAAACAGTCCTACTCATAGAAGCAAAGAAGAAAGTGGTGGTTGCCAGGGCTTGGTGGGAGGAGGAAATGGGGAGTTGTTAGTTAACATGTATAAAATTTCAGTTATACAAGATAAATATGTTCTAGAGATCTGATGTACAACATTGTGCCTATAGATAAAAACATTGTATTGTACACTTGAAAGTCTGTTGAGAGAGTAGACCTCATGTTAAGTGTTCATACTACAATTTAAAAAGCAAGATATTGGAAGATGTTTGAAATTAGTCTATTCTTAAGTCATTTAAATATTATTCCTCTAATAATGTTACTGATATGTGTAAAGAAAAATCCACTGAATTATCAAAAGTTCCAAATTCCTGGAGTCTAAATAAATGAGGATTTTCTATAATTCGAAGTCCCCAACTTTTGTCTTTGGGTGGTTTTTCTAACCCTTTAATCTTTGAGACATTCTCTATAGATTATTTTGTAGGAATTTCTTGTTTCTCTTTCTCCAGTATCAAAAATGGCTCAACCCAGACCTGTGCCCAGTGAAAATTAAGTAAATTAAGTGTTTCCCAGTATTAAGTCTACTGGGATATCTACTACCTCACATTTACCCTAGATATCTATTAATATTATAAATTATGTTCATCTTTTGCTTGAACAGATCCTATATCCTTTTCCATACAAAGTAAATGGATACTTTACCTTGTAAAATCATTGTATTAGTTTGCTAGGGCTGCCATAATAAAATACTACAAAATGGGTGGCTTGAACAACAGAAATTTATTGTCTCACGGTTCTGGAGGCTAGAAATCTGAAATCAAGGTGTTGGCAGGGTTGGTTCCTCTGAGGGCTAGGAGAAAAGGATCTGTTCCAGGCTTCTCTCCTTGGCTTGTAGATGGCTGCCTCCAAGTTCACAGGGCATTCTCTATGCATGCCTGTCTGTGTCCGAATTTCCCCTTTTTATAAGGACACAAGCCATATTGGATTAGTGGCCCACCCTACACCAGTATGGCGACATCTTAACTAACTACATCTACAATGATCCCATTTCCAAATAAAGTCACATTCTTTGGTATTGAGCGTTATTACTTCAACACATGAATTTAACCCATAATAACCATCATTAATAGTTGCATCAGCTTCAGAAAGAAACATGTTAGTATTTTCATTTCTAAATTTATTCCACTGCTCTTGCTGACTCTTGAGTTTATTTGCATTTTTTATTTATCAGCTATCCATATTGTCAATTATTTGAACTCTCTTCTTTCTGCCAAGGGGCTGTACAGTATGTTTTATACAGCATGTAGTACTAAGTATACTAATTAAGTTCTCAATAAAGATAACTATCACTACCAGTATTTCAAAAACTGAACAATCTGTTATTTAAAGCATACTGCCCGAGGGAAAGGGGGGAGGGAGGAGGGCAAAAGGGATGATTAGGCACATGTGTGTGGTGATGGACTATAATTAGTATTTGCATGGTGAACATGATATAACCTATGCAAAAATAGAAGTATAATGATGTACACCTGAAATTTATACAATGTTATAAACCAATGTGGCCACAATAAAATTTTAAAAATTAATAAAAATAAATAAATAAAGCACACTGCCCAAGAGATCACAGCAGCAATGGAAAGTCAGGAAAAAGGTAAATTTTCTCATAACTTTAAAAAATATGAGCTCTAAATGATAAGTATACTTTTAATGGCATCATAAGAGAATTTATTTTTAATATCTTTTTAGGTAAACCTGAATATCTGGAATTATTAAAATGATCTATAAATACTAGCCCCTTAATTCACAGAATGAAGTTTTTAAAATAGTATTACAATGTGCACTCAAATTCCAAGTAAAAGTTAACTGGGCTTTCAATACTCTTAACAAATTTATATTGTGCAGCAACTGTCTTATTTAATTTTGGTCAACAACATAATGCCTTATGGTTTACACTTTTCCCTAATTCTTTTTTTTTTTTAATTTTATTTATTTATTTATTTTTCCCCCAAAGCCCCAGTAGATAGTTGTATGTCATAGCTGCACATCCTTCTAGTTGTTGTATGTGGGACGCGGCTTCAGCATGGCCGGAGAAGCAGTGCGTCGGTGCGCGCCCGGGATCTGAACCTGGGTCGCCAGCAGCGGAGCATGCTCACTTAACCGCTAAGCCATGGGGCCAGCCCCTTCCCTAATTCTTAAATTCATTATTTCTCAATTTTATGTGGTCTAGGAAACATTAAACATGACTTACTGTGAAAAAATAGCTTTTCACATATATTTCTTTGCTTTAAATACATTTGTCTCATCCCTCACATTTAAAACCTTAACAAAAAGTTAATTATTCCCAGAAGTTTCTCTAACTAACCTTCTCGAAATGAGATTAAAAAGAGTTAATTTTTAAAATTTGAAACGATTTGAGAGAAAAATACTTCTTAACAATGTTAGGAATTTAAAAAGTACATTTTTATATATTGTTTCAATTCTACCATTAAAGCAATGTGACACATTATTAGCCAAATTCTAACTATATCCCTAAATATATTTTTAAAAACTACACTAAAAAAGAAAGAACTGAGCCAACGCTGATGGCTTAGTGGTTCAAGTTCAGCGCACTCTGTTTCAGCAGCCCAAGTTCGGTTCCTGGGCATGGAACCACACCACTCATCTGTCAGCAGCCATGCTGTGGTGGCGGCTCACATAGGAGAACTAGAAGGACCTACAACTAGAAAATACAACTATGTGCTGGGGCTTTGGAGAGGAAGAAAACAAAAGAGAGGAAGATTGGCAACAGATGTTAGCTCAGGGCAAATCTTACCCAGCAAAAAGGAACAAAAAGAAAGAACTAAGACTTCCTCTGCAGTTTTAGTCTACACTATTTAGGTAACATTACATACTAAGAAATATGTATTTGTTACACTAAGTAAACCAAGAGTAGGTGAAACAATCAGGTTTTAGGGCTGATTATATTAGTCTGAATGATACAAAATAGTTCCTGAGTCTAAAGGATAAATTAAAACATACCTAACTACAAATATCTGGGAAAGTAATATACTTATATACCCAAGGAGTTGCATCTTTAAATGGTAATAACCCATTTAAGCCTAGATCTCTGAGGATCCGATTTATTAATAAATAGCGTCAATTAGTCATTTATAACTTTTAGAAGCTCCAGGTAATACTAAACACAAAATGCAAACTTGTATTTTGGTTCCAAAGTTAGGCACACAGTATAGGGAAACGCAACAATATTGTTTTCTTATATTTAACTCTTTAATTTTTAGGAGAGGTATCAGCATTGGCATCAGCCACGAGACCAAGTGGGGCATTCTAGGCTTGAGAATACATGCTTGGTTGATACACTTTAGGGTGGTTTAACGTGGCTGAAACAGAAGGTGCATTTATAGAGTAGAAGATTAAGCTGGAAAGCTTGAAAAGATTTTACAAACTGTGCTAAGGAATTTGAACTTAATCTTATAGGCTGTGAGAAGCCAGAGAAGGACTTAAGGTTTAAATGATCAGATCTGCATTTGAGCAGTACCATCCCAGCAGCAGTGTAAAGGATCAGTTAGAAAAGGTGCAGCACCAGAGTCAGAGACCAATTAGAAAACAGTCCAGGCAAGAGATGGCGAGGGTTTGAACTAAGTCAGTTCAGTTGAAGAGAAAAGAATGGTTACTTAGAGGATAGAAACAACAAGACTCGTTGACTAACTACACGTGGAAGGTAAAGGAGTTGAGGATGCTTCCTAGGTTACTGTCATGGAGAAAAAGGAATGGTGGTGATATCATTGAGAAAGGAAACACAGGGAGGCACTGTCGTGTGGTCAAGAGCCCATGACCACAAATTTAAACGACTAGGTTGAATGCCAATCTACCTGGAGTAGCTCTGGGAATCTAACCTAGTCTCATGACTTCAGTTCAGCCATGGGAAATTATTTCTCTTCCCTTGGTGGCCTTGTTTTCTCTTGCTTCTGGCCTTCTGAATCATACTCTGTTCTCCCATTCCCTCTTCTTTTCTTCCAACTTTATCTAACTATTATATTTCTTACTCATTCTTCAAGGCTCAGTTTAGACACCACCTCTTCCCAGTATCTTCTTTAAACTCAGTCTGGCTTAAGTCTCTCCCCTAAGTATTCCTACAGCACCCTACAATCCCCCTATAATAGTGCTTAACACACTGCACTGTAACGGCCCATTTTACTTGTCTGCATTCTCTACTGAGTGACAGGAATGACGTCTGACTTGTCTAGTAGTGTATCCTCAGCATTTGGAACATAGTAGATGCTCAAGAAATGAAGAAATTCATGAAAGAAAAAGCAGCATGTTAAGGAGGAAATATGAGTTCAATTTTTAAATCATTTACCTTGAGATGGTAGTGAATGAGCAGGTAGGAATGGAGTCTGGAGACGAGAGAATTCTGGGCTAAAGATAAAGATTTGAGAACTACATCAGAATGAAGGTAATAAGTAACTGGAGCCAAAAGGCAGGAGGAGGGCACTCAGAGATTGTATGGAGAAGAACAGAGCTGAAGCCAGAATCCTAGGGATCCACTAACATTTTAAATTCAAGGAAAAAGTTGGCAGAGGTAACTGAAAAGGAATGATTAAAGCCTCCATTAGTTTGGTGCAACAGGCATCTAAAATTGTAAGCAAAAGATTAAAGTTTTCAAATCAGTCTTGTCAGGAAACACAATCCCTTTCCTGTGAGCAGTTTATAGTTCAGGTTCCAGGAAGGCAGCACCCATCACCACTACCATATCCTCCCCTTGGTTATTTCACACTGTCACGTCACTGTTGCCTCTCTTGTCTCATCTCCTACTACTCTTCCCCTTGCTCACTCCTCTGAGTACTCACTCCCTGTCAGAGAAGTATGGGGTAAAGAATTAGTGTCCATTTTCTCTCCTGGAACCTCCTGCGGGATTCGCAGAAAGACGCATATATGCAAGTGGTTAGCCAGATGTTATGGACTGAATGTTTGTGTCCCCCCCAAATTCGTAGGCTATCACCCTACTCCCCAATGTGATAGAATTGGGAGGTGGGGCCTTTGGGAGGTAATTAGGTTTATATAAAGTCATGAGGGTGGAGCCCCATGATGGGATTATTGTCCTTATAAGAAGAGGAAGACTATAGAGCTCTCTTTCTCCTCCATGTGAGGACACAGCAAGGAGATGGCCATCTACAAACCAGGAAGAGGGCTCTCACCAGGAACTAAATCAGCTGGCATTTGATCTCAGACTTCCCTACCTTTAGAACTGTGAGAAATAAATGTTTATTGTTTAAGCCACCTAATTCATGGCATTTCGTTACAGCAGCCCAAGGTGCATAAGCACAACAGATTCCGATGGCTTATCTTTTGATTTGCTAGTGAGGAGGGTGGCAAGGACTAAGATGGCTCTTATGCACATCAGCATTGCAGGTAGAGCACAATACAGGAGCTGGTACAGAGCCACAAGTCCTCTCACAAATTTTACTGGTTTCTGGTCCTTCTTAAGAGCCTCTATTAATGGACTGCCATCACCTGTCACCAGTATCTATGGACAATAGCCCCTCATCACAAAAGGTCTACACCTCCTGATTGAATGGATGCAATAAGAGAGTTTGCAATCTTTTTCAATTCAGTTTCACAAACATTAATGGAGCCCTAGTATGTGTCAGGTACTATCAGATACTGGGAAAAAAGCAATTACTGAAACTAACAAAAATTCTTGCCTTCATGGAGCTCAAATTCTAGTGGAGGAAAGACAACAAATAAGCAAAATAGAGAGTATGCTAGTGTTAAGTGCTAAGGAGAAAAACAGAATTAGGAGGGAGAGCCCATCATTTTAAAGAGGATAGGAATTTTATGGTTTCAGGTCTTACATTCAAGTCTTTAATCCACTTTGAGTTAATTTTTGTGTATGGTATAAGATAGTAGTCTAATTTCATTCTTTTGCATGCGGCTGTTCAATTTTCCCAACACCATTTATTGAAGAGACTGTCCTTTCCCCATTGTATATGCTTGGCTCCTTTGTTGTAAATTACTTGACCATATATGCGTGGGTTTATTTCCGGGCTCTCTATTCTCTTCTATTGATTTACGCATCTGTTCTATGACAATACCGTACTGTTTTAATTACCATAGCTTTGTAATATAGTTTGAAATCAGGGAGTGTGATGCCTCCAGCTTTGTTCTTCCTTCTCAAGATTGCTTTGGCTATTTGGGATCTTTTGTAGTTCCATACAAATTTTAAGATTGTTCTATTTCTGTGAAAAATGTCATTGGAATTTTCATAACAATTGCATGGAATCTGTAGATTGCTTTAGGTAACATGGACATTTTAACAGTGTTAATTCTTCCAATTCATGAGTACAGAATATCTTTCCATCTATTTGTGTCTTCTTCAATTTCTTTCATCAATGTCTTCAAGTTTTCAGTGTACAGGGCTTTCACCTTTTTGGTTAAATTTATTCCTAGGTTTTTATTCTTTTTGATGCAATTGTGAGTGGGACTGTTTTCTTAATTTCTCTTTCTGGTAGTTCATTATTAGTGTATAGAAATGCAATAGATTTTTGTATATTGATTTTGTATCCTGCACTTTACTGAATTTGTCTACTAGTTCTAAAAGTTTTTTGGTGGAGCCTTTAGGGTTTTCTATATATAAAATCATGTTGTTTGCAAATAGTGACAGTTTTACTTCTTCCTTTCCATTTTGGATGCCTTTTATTTCTTTTACTTGCCTAACTGTTCTGGCTAGGACTTCTAATACTATGTTGAATAAAAGTGGGGAGAGTGGGCATCCTTGTCTTGTTCCTGATCTTTCAGGAAAAGCTTTCAGCTCTTCACCGTTGAGTATGATATTAGCTTGGGCTTGTCATACATGGCCTTTATTATGTTGAGGTACATTCCCTCGATAGCCACTTTGTTGCGAGTTTTTATCATAAATGGATAGCCAAAGTAGGCCTCACTGAGAAAGTGGGATTTTAAAGACATGAAGGAAGAGTGAGAGTGAATAATACGGATATCCGGATATCTGGGAGAAGAGCAATCAGGCCGCAGGAATAACAAAGGCAAAGGCCCTGAGGTTGTAGAGAGCCTGGTGTGTTTACAAAGGAGGGAGGCCAGAGTAGCTAGAGAGGAGTGAACAAGGGGGAGAGTGGCAGGAGAGGAGAGGAGACGAGAGAGGTAACAGAGGACAGAAGTATACGGCCTTGTAGACCATGCTGAGTGACATGAAAGCCACTAAAGCAGTTCTGTACAATAGAAATATAATGTGAAGGGCTGGCCTCATGGCGTAGTGGTTAAGTTCAGTGCACCCGGTTTGGCAACCCAGGTGCACGGGTTTGGATCCCAGGCATGAACCTATACCACTCGTCAGCCATGCTGCGGCAGCAACCCACATATAAAATAGAGGAAGACTGGCACAGATGTTAGCTCAGGGCAAATCTTCCTCAGCAAAAAAAAAAAAAAAGAAGAAGAAATATAATGTGAGCCACAAACATAATTTAAAATTTTCTAGTAGCCACATTTAACAAAAAAAAGCAACACGTAAAATTAATTTCAATAACATTTTATTTCACTCAATATATCCAAAATATTATCATTTCAACATTTAATCAATATAAAAATGATTAACATGATATTTTACATTCTGTTTTTCACACTAAGTCTTGGAAATCCAGTGTGTATTTTACACTTTTAATTCAGACAAATATTTCAAATGCACATACGGCTAAAGGCTACTGTACTGGACAGCAGAGCAGTAGAGTTTTGTGCAGAGGAGGGACACGATATGATTCACGTTTTAACCAGGATCCCACTGGGCCTATCTTTTCATGTGTAAAATGAGAGTAATAACTTCTACCTCACAAGCGTTTTGTAATAATGAAATGAGATAATGTATATGAAGCATAGAGCCTAGTCCTTGGCACATAATAAGTAATCAATAAATACTAGTTTTGTTCCTCATCCTACATAATGATTAGAGGCAAATTATGCTGTAAAGGATTTTTAAATGTAAATCTTTGATAAATTAATTTACTACTAATAATTAGTAATTCTGAGCATTTATGAGCTATAAACTGTGCTATAACACTGAGTATGCAAAGACAGGCAAAGTATGCTCTGCCAGCCGGAAGAAAAGAGAGACTAGCGGAGGAGACAAATACTTACAAACCTAACACAGCAGAAGCTTTAACAGTTAAGAACATATGAAATAAAATTGGCACACTCATGCAAAGTAATTAAAAATTACAAAATCCAATTTACATTACACATAAAGTCTATTATTTGCCAATGTCTTGCTGTAACTTTTGGCCAAGTACTGAATTGGGCAGCTCTGAAAAATGCTATGTGATTACTACAGGGAAGAATTAACAATGCCTTATAAAATAAAACACTCTTAAGCAATGGATATCAAACAACCTAGATAGACGTAATTACTTCTATTTACAAATGGAAAAATTATAGATGAATAAGAAACACCAGCTTCATTCAATATTATACACTACACATTATACACCATATGTAATCACTGATGGTGCATACAACTGGAACATTCCTAAATTAGGCAGTGCTTGTATGCTCTCTTATACTGCCCAGACAGTTGCCTCAACCTCAATTTCCTAACCTAAAATCAACAATCAGGAAATTGCTAAATGAACTACAGCACATCCACTTCATAAAGTATTACATTTAATTATGGATTTGAAGTTTAAGTAAAACAGGGAAAAATGTATCATATGCTGAGTGGGAAAAAGTTGAATAATCATACTATGAATGCAACGATGTTTTTAAAAGTTAGGTAAAAATGAAAGAAAGGAAATAAATATATCAAAATGTGAATAAGTTAACAAGAATATAGGTGGACAATGGGATGGGATCCTGAGTACCTTTTTCTGTCATTCTCTGGAAAATGTAAAAAATAAGAAGAAAGTAATAAACTTACATTACTTTAATAACAGCAAAATAAAGGAAATCACTCATATTCTATCAATGGACAAACTAAAAGAAAGTAGAAATCGTTTTTAAAATAACATAATGTTGCCACCTAAATCTATAAAATACTGTGATATAAGATGAGAATAGTGACTATTTTATTCATTTCTGAGGTGGAGACAATATGCATGGCAAGAAACCTTCCAGAGGTCTCCACTGCCTATGAAATAAAGGGCAGACTTGGAGCTATTTAGAGAAAACCTGTATTTTAATGTCTTTACCAGTGATTTTCACATAGACATCCAATTTTTAAAATTCCTTTTTAAATTAAATAATATTTGGTCATTGTAGAAAATCAGAAAATATATAGATAAGCAACATTTTTTAAATTAAAATGACCTTACCACCCAGAAATTACCACTGGTAACATTTCAGAGTATACACAAACACACACTCACTCCCATACGTTCTCATTCAGTCCCATGGCTTTAAATACTATCTATACGGGGATGACTTCCAAATTTATATTTCCAGACCAGACCTCTCACATCCAATTGCCTACCTGACATCTGCACTTTCATGTCTAATAGACATCTCCAACTGAACTCCTGATCTTCACCACCAAGCCTGCTCCTCCTGCGGTTTTATCCATGTGTACTGCTTATCATTGCTGTATAACAATCTACAGCTGCTGTCAGGAGGCCTCAGTTCCATGCAGCGTGGCCCCTTCTTTAAGGCTTGTGTATCGTTACAACATGGCAGCTGGCTTTCCCACAAGTGAGTGATCCACAAAAGAGAGCAAGGCACAATGCCTTTTAGCACCTAGCTTTGAAGTCACACATCACTTCCACCATAATCTATTCTTTAGAAGCAAGTTACTAAATCCAGTCCACAGTCAAAAGGGAAGGAAATTAAGTTTCTCCTCTTGAAGAGAGAAACATCAAAGAACTTGTAGACATATTATAAAACCACCATAACATCTCAGATAATGGCAATTTCATTCTTCTAGATACTCAGGTCCCTGGAGTCATCCTTGTCGCCTCTGTTTCACTCTCACCCCTCATCCAGTCTGCTAGGAAATGATTCTGGTTCTCCATTCAAAATACATTCAGAGTCTAACCACTTCTCTCCACTCGCACTGCTACTACCATACTGCTGTGAAAGACATGCACATCTCTTTGCTGAATTGCTGAAATACTCTTCTGCTTCTAAATTTGCCCCATCCAGTCTATTCTTCACACAGCAGCCAGGGTAATCCTTTTAGGATTTAAGTCAGATCATGTCACTCCTCTGCTGAAACCTTACATTGGCTCTCCATTCTCTCAGAGTAAAAGCCAAAGTCTTTATATGACCCCCAAGACCCTACAGAATTTGGTCTCATCACCACCTTTATCATTCTGCTTCAGCCACCCTGGCCTCCTTGCTATTCCCGACTTAACTCTAACCGTTCCTTCTGCCTGGAACGGTCTTTCCCCAGATAGCCACTAGACTAATTCCCTCACCTCTTCCAAGTCTTTGCTCAAATCTCACTTTTCAATAAGATCCATCCTGACCACTTTATAAAACACTATAAACTGCCCAGCCCCACCCTCGCTCCTGATTTCCCTTACCGTGCTCTTTTTCTCCACAGCACTTTTCACCTAACGCACTATATAATTAACTGATCGTCTTTACTGTTTATCGTCTGCTTCCTCTTACTAAAGCATAAGCTCCATGAGAGCAGGAATCATGGTCTGTTTTGTTCATGCATGTATCTCAAGTGCCTAAAACAGGTCCTGGCACATAGGAGAAGCTCAATGAATATGTGTTGAATTAACGAACAGACATAACTTTCTTAAAAAATTAAAATAATCTGGAATCTTTTTTCAGTTAAAAATGTACATGGTGAACATCTCATATTACTCTTAATGGCCATTCAATATATGACTATATGGCTATATCACAATTTACCTAAACAATTTCCTTTATGGACATTTAGATAGTTATCAGCTTTTCTCTACTATAAATAATGTAATGATATCTCTTCACATAAGTTTCTGTTACATTACTCATTCCCTTGGGAAATGGGAGAAATATTTCTAGAAGTAGAATTGCTGGGTCAAAGGATATGTGCATTTTTAAAGATAAATGTATTATATTACTCTTACCAGCAATGCATGAGAATGCACATTTCCCCACATCCGAAGACGGGTTATTAATGAATTTAAAACAATCAGATAAATCTGAGTTCTGCCCTTAATGAGCTTAAAATTACTGTATCTATAAAATGGGGATAAAAGCACCTACCTCACCCAACTGTTGCGAGGATTAAAGGAGACAATGCATACATAAAGTACTTGGCACACTGCCTGACACAGTAAACATTCAATAAAATGTTAAGTTGATTTCTACCGTTATTATGACTTGGAAGAAATCAATTGCAAAGTGCCCTACACATTATTACAGGAATGACAACCTATTAGTTACTATAATAAAGTATTTCTTTAAAGCTCAATCTCTTTTCTCATCATTTAATCATTCAGCATCAAATTAAAAATATTCCTAAATATAATGCATCTCCTTCCTCTTGTTTTCCTTTTGACAGCTGGAAATCACAATGTTTTACATTCTCTGTCGCGAACAAGAGAAGAGGCCAGAGGAAAGAGGAAAACAAACTCTGCCAAGCGAGCAGCTACAGGTATCCAGTCTGGTCAGCACGGCCTGCTGGCCACTCCTGGGGCATCAGAGGGTAAATGAAGGATTCACCTGGAACTCCGAGTGGGGCTGCCGCGTTTGAAAAGCCCAACAATGACAACTTCCTTAAAGCAACAGTGGAAAAAACCGTGGGAGGCACAGCGCAGGCTCTCGCTTGCCTCTGACCTGTGGACACTGCGCACCCCACCCCCCAACACACACACCCAAACAAACACCCACCCAAACACACACACCCACGCCCATTTTGACGCCCTTTGTCGGCCCTGGCTTTTCGCCTGACGCAGTTCTCTGGTCAGACAACCGGTTCCTGTGCCGGGGCTGGTCCCGAGGCCAGTCACCTCCCAAACCTCCGCTCATCTCGAGAGTCCCGGGGAGGTTGGCTTGGCTGGGTTTTAAATTCAAACCCGTGCCAGACCCACAACCCCAACAGCCTGGACCCTCCCCCCCCAAAACAACCCAATAACAAGAAAACCATCCCACGTCTCTCCCTGTCCATGGACAAGCAACCTGAACCCCGATTCGGCCGGGCCACGCGCGAGGGGCAGGGTCCGCGGCGTTCGGGGAGCCCGCAGCCGCCTCCCGGGCCGGGGCCGAGCGCGGGCCGCGCAGCCCCGCGCCACGTCGGCCCGCGCCCCTACCCGCACGCAGCACCCACCTAGCTCCTCGCGCCCCGCCGCCTCGGCCGCCGGCGCCGCCGTTTCCATCTCTCCGGGGTCTCCAGGACGGCGCCGCCCGGGTGCGCGCTCTCCCGCGGCGGCGTGTCCGGCGTTAAGCCCAGGCCTCCCCAGCCAAGCGGGACCCGCGCCGGGCGCCCGCCTCCTGGCCCCCGCCTCCTGGGCCGGCGAGCCCCACCCGCGCGGCGAGGCGCGTGCGCAGTGAGGCTGCCGGGCCCCGCCGAGGCATTGGGGCGCCGGGGGCCCGCCTGGGGCTCGGGGCGTGGAGGCGGGGCGCTGGCGGTGAGGGGCGCTAGAGGTGGAGGACCTGAGTGAGGGGAGGCCAGGCTGGAGAAGGGCAGGATGACGGGAGAGCAGTGGCGTTTTGGAGATCACTAGAGATGGGCGCTTAGAGCTAGCAGAGACCCAGGCCTATAGCTCCCCGGGGGAGGAAGGGGGATGGAGGGGTATCTACAAAGATAACCACGAACTTAAATTTGAGGAGCCCATCTACTACATCCATAAGGCATCTTAGAGAATGCAAAGTAGGAGGGGATTTGCCTCAACCGTGTTGGAGTTCTGGCTACTCCTTGGTTATGGGTCTCCCACTGCCCCTGTTTAGATATTCAGGATGCACTGAAGTAGAACTTAGTTTAGTTAAATAGTTTCACTTTACGGATCGATGCCCTTCAAAGTTATTTGACGTTAACCGCAGTGCTGAAAGAAAATTAAGGTTGAGAGTAATTATACTGATGCGTTGTCAAATTCTTAAGCACTATACGTGCATTGTCTTATTTAATTCTGATGACAAACCTGTGAGATAATTCTAATGTTTATATCCATTTTACAGATGAGGGAACTAGAGCACACAATGCTAAGTAACTTGTCCAAGGACAGTAAACTAGTAAATGCAAAGATGGAATTCCATCTGCAGCCAGACCTGGGACTCTCAACAATAGGCAAAGCTGGCTTCTCAGGTGGGTACCAATACATATTTGGTGACTTAATGGATGAAGCAAGCTTTTGGATAGAAAGGAAAATATTTTAATTTTGAAAGTACTTTCATTTTTTTCATTTCATAGTTCTTTAAAGTTGGGACACCAGACAACACTTTCTTTTTGTCGGTTCCATTTCAGTGGGGTCTTCTTAGGAAAGTTGCTTTTTTTTGAGGGGGGTATGTCTAATTTCCAGGATCACTGATACAACTACATGATAATGGTGTTAAATATTTAAAATTCCAAGATTAAAAAGGTACACAGTTACATAATATCTATATCTTTCCTCCTGTTGCATCAGTTGTTGGTTTCATTAATGATAATGATGGTTTGCCAAAACCCTTTGTTTTCCCTTAGATCAACCCCAATCACTCACACACATACACATGCAAACCCCAAAGAAGGTTTTATTTAAAATGTTCCTGACGTGTAACAAAGATGCAGGGGAGACAGACAAAAAAGAACTCTATGCTGGATCATAAGTAGAGGAATGGTCCCTAACCCGTGTTGGGGTGAGGCACCTGGTTAGAGATCAGTGGGAGAGGAGACAGGCATCAGACAGGTGATTGTTCATAAAACCACCCATTGTAATGAGAACACTTGGGACAGTGTTTTGAAAGAGGAACATTATCCTTTAAGTGTTAAAAGCCCTTGTCCTCTAATGTCAGCATCAGGAAAAGCAGATCTGGTAGTGTGGAAGGAAAAAAGGCCTGACCTTCTCTTTGGAGAAGCATGGCCTGAGGTAGGCAGCCAGGCCCAGTGTCTTTGCAGAGTGATAGAGATAAGCCAATCTCTATGATAGAGATAATCATAAGATTCAAGAAAATTATGGTTTTCGTCTATCACTGCTTGAGAAGACATTTACTGTAACTTCTGCTGCAGGTCATGTAAATTGGAAGAGGCTATAGGGAAAAGCTGTATCAGAATTGAGACATTGTAAGGAATCTGACGGTTTGAACCCTGGCAATTCCTTTCCTCACTTTAACTTCCTGAATCATATCTCAATTACTTCCTTCTTTGTAACCATGGCACTTTGTTCATATCTCTGTTATAACACTTCTCCCCTTGTCTTATAATTATTTCCCTGTCTGAGTCTTATGCTATGCTGTGAGCCCCTGCAGGAGAGAAGCTGTATCTTTGTGTCTGTGTCTCAACAGGGCCTAGCAGAGTGCCTTGCCTGTACTATTTGCTCAATAAATAGGGCTTAAAAGTTGTTAAATATAGCCTTGTGGATACATTAAAGGAAATATTTAGAAATCTTTAATTTATCCGAACACATTTATAGAGCACCTTCCCTGTATCAGGGACTGTGCTAGATGCAAGGGCTATAAGCGAACAACACTGGTATAGTCCCTGCCATCATGGAGTTCACAGTCAAGTACAGGAGCATACAAAAGAAAAGAACTAAACCAAATACTAACTATGTAATTACAGTTTTTGGTGAAGAAAATAATAGGAGAATAGCTACCGGAGAACCTACTTTAGATTGGGTAGGCAGGACAGTTTTCTCCGAGGACATTTAAGCTGACACCTCAAGGTCAGAAGGCATTGGCTAGGTGTATGTAGGGAGAAGAGCAGTTCAGGCAGTGAGAACAGCCTTCTCCATTTCATGGATGGAAAAATGGTTGTGTATTAGACATGTTGATTTAAGACACCTGTGGAACATCTAGATAGCGATCTCTATTATACAGTAGTTAGATCTCTAAAGTTTCTTCATGTGTAAAACAATATTACCAACCTCACAGGTTGTTGTGAAGATTTAATGAGATAAAGTATATAAAGCATTAGTACGTTGCCTAGTTCATAGAAAGCATCGATTAAACTGAGCATACTAGTTAGGAATTTTTTATTGCAATAGAGAGAGAGGCCAACTTAAACTAGCTTATGCCAAAAGGAGAGTTTGTGCTCAGGGTTGGGCACAGCTGATTTTGATGCCTCTGAGACTCGATCTCCGCCAGCCCTTGCTTTTCTGTGTGCCGCTGCTTACGCGTCTGTGCAGTTTTCACTGCAGAACTCCTCTGCTTCTCAGCTTCACCTGGCAGGAAACGTGGTTCCCCAAAACTCTCAGTTTCTATATTTTGTAGTTCAGGTGTCCAGAAAGATACTGGTTTCTTTTTCTCAGTTCCAGTTTAAAAATTTCCCAGGGAAGAATCGTGATTGAATCACCTTGGATCGGGTTTCCACTCCAGACTGGGCAAGCGAATGATGAACAAAGTCATATATTGTGGTAGGTACTAATGGAACCATGTGGATGACAGTGTGGAGAAGGGAACAATTCTTGATTTATCTGCCACTGACCCCCCAAAGGTGGAGCGAGAATTTGAAAACTAGTCTGTGGATTCTTTTCCTTATTGTAATAATTATAACTGCTATTTATGTGCCAGGCAAAATACTATGTACCTGATAACATTCTCCGGTTGTCTTCTATTTTTCCTTCCAGATCCGCTTTCCCTCCTTTTCCATCTTGCTCTGGACTCCCAGAGGCTAGCCCATATAGAATGCTTCAGTGAGCTCCCTTGAGCTCTGGCTTCCAGTTAGGTTTGACAATTGGAGGTGGAAGGAGGTGATCAAGGGACAGAGGTGAAATAGGTCAGGAATTCATTCCCCTGGTGCCCTCCTTACTGAGTCACTACAGACTGGTTGCATTCCTCTACGAAAGCCACAGCTTCTGTCAGGCAGCCCTCTCCAGGATTCCTGTAAATACTCCTTCCCGTTGCCTGTCCAGGCCTAGCAGTGGGAATGTTCCTCCTCCCCACTGCCTGCCCTAGAGTACTACATCTTCCCCTGTTGATTTTCCTAAAAACCTGCCCATACCATTGTAAATAGTTCCTCTACCTGCCCACCTTCAACTAGCAGTTTGTGTGAGTGTGTGTGCCATCTTTTTCCTAGTGAGGCCCTTATGAATGCACATACATAATCTCATTTATTTCTCCAGAAAACTTCAAGTATTATCTCCATTTTACAAATGAAGAAACCGAGATTAGGTGAAGGTAAGCAATTTGCTCAAAATCCAATAGTAGAGCCAAGATTCAACTGTTCTGTCTCCAGAAACATTTATTCGGGCAATGGAAAATCACATCCCAGAAAGTTCTCAAAAATCTGGAATCCTAGGGGCTTTCATTAGCACTTCAATAACTCTGTTGAGCATGGTTATTGATACAGGCCAATAATTGTCAAGTCAGAGGACAGCAGTTACTGAAGCAGCTGTTACCTTGATTTTGGCCAAACACCCAGGCCTCTGACCAAAAAAATAAAGCATACTGGATAGAGTGGTACATGGGTACCAAGTGAGGACCCCTGTCATATGTCACTCACTCTGCCTATCCATCTGTCATCTCCAGCCTCTTCCCCTTTCTTCAGGGCTGTTAAATTGGGAACAGAAGTTTCTGCAAACCCCTCCTCTCATCTTCCCTTCCTCCTGTCCAGTCCCAGGAGGGTCCTACTGAGGATAGACTGTCCTAGGGCTGGGCCATCAGATTGTAAATTATCCTGGAAAAATGGTCCATGGAGGCTCAATTTGTCTGCAGTGGGGTTAGGGATGGGGGTTAAAAACAGGGGGTAAAATGGTAAGAGCAAGGTTACTTTAGTCCCCTTAACTAGATTCTTGCTCTTTACCTTTTCTTCTCTTAGTCATATCGAAAAGAAAATGAGTTCTCACATCACAATGGTCTAGTTAATTTTGTTAAAAGTAGTAATAGTAATAAATATAATAACAAGGAAATCTAACTTTCATTGAGCCAGGCCCTGTGCTAAGTGCATTTCAGCATTACCTTGTTTATCCTGCACAACAACTCTATGAGGTATGTGTTGTATTACCCCATTTTTTAATTGAAAAAACTGAGGCTTAGACAGACTAAGCAACTTGCCCAAAGTCCCACAGCTGGAAACCAAGTTTGATTGCACCTCTAGGACGTGTGCTCTAGCTACATGAGAACCTGAGCTCCGAGCTGGTGGGTTGGGGATGCCATTCCACACTGCTGATCACTGGTTGGTGGGGTGATTTAGTCATTAGAGCATCATACACGTCTGTCTATCCATTCTCATATAGCTAATGAAAGATTAGGAAAATCATCATGAACTCGAATAATTGAACTTCAATGCTGGGGCTTAACTCTGCCGTGTCAGTATTAACATATCCAACATTGTCCTCTGAAAATACAACTCTTTGAAGGGCAATACAAAAAGCAACCTATGGCAAGTAGTAGGAAGCACACACTTATTTTCCTACGCGTTATTTATTCCTCTTGGTAGTTAACATAAATGGTAAAAAGGCTTTAAAGTTTGTACTTAAATAAATCCCAAGTATACTTCAAAGGCTCAAAAGGAAGAGTACTTTCAAAAATTTGCTTCTTTCCATTTTAAGCATTATGTATTGGTTAAATAATAACCTACAAGGAAATCATTTAACTTGTGTTATCTTCTGATGAAACTATTATCATGGTGACAAATAGAAAAGTCTAGGTTTTCTCTGGGCACTAAGAATTCAAGATCCTCACATATAAATTTAATTTGATAAGTCCTCACTGTTTCAGGATTTTAGCACCAAAGTTTGGCTTGGGATTTGATTTCAAAGGCTGTACCTGTCAGCTTTTGTGTAGCCTACTTTTCATCATAGTTCAAAGGGAGTGTGTGAAAGACTTGCTTATGGTAAGTAGGTCACCCCAGACTCATGTCATGCATAAGGAATACTGGAATCCTGCTACCTGGAACACTTTCCATGGCGCTTCGAGGAGCTCGCTCACAACTTTGTAACATTGTTGAGTGATACCAGCCACATTGGGAAGGAACAGAACCATACATCACTAGGGAAATCTGCCTAAGAGATGCCCATCCCCAGTAGACCTCATTACAAGAAATAGACACAAACACATAACCCGCTTGTTGGTAATGAAAGGTAGTGGCATGTAAATTACAAAGCTTCCATTCAGAAGGAAGGAGACATTCTAGTTAGAGGATTGCATTCCAGCTCATGTCCTCAGAAGTTTTTAAGACAAGGAGTCCGTAAAAAAAGCTACTATTTTAAAAAGAAAATGTCACCAACCTGTTTCCTTTAAGACCAGACTGGTAGCCAATCACATTAGGCTCCATTTATATAATACCCTTCCTGTCAATTTTGTTTTTCAGTGACAAAAACATAATTATTCGTTGTCTGATTTTTTCCTCATGAAAACAGCTAAGCACTTTAACCTGATTTTCTCAATAGACTGTATCCATTTTATAATAAATTAGATCAGTGATTGATTTCTTAAAGATAGGCCGTTGTATTAAGTCAGAAAAGTGAGAAGTTGACCAAGGAATATCATTCATTTTGTGTAATACAGAAGTTTCCTAATTCATCCTCTAGTCAGCTCTCTGTACTTCCGTTAGTTGTGTCAAGAGACTCTTTACCATCTAACAAGTTTGACCTTATCTTCATTGGTGATCATTCAAATATGACTCTTTAAGGAAATCAAAACCAAAGTTATTTATACCACAACATTTAGGTTTTTAAAAATAAAGCTCTTAATTTTATCTTTGTTTTCATGTCAATTACCAAAACTTGTTTCTCAAATATAGAGCTCCATGGGTAAAATTTGCCTGGCCTCATACCTTCTGGACTTGGACTAGTACGGTAGGAATGGGGACAGAGTAGGCTTTCCATTCGTGGAGGTATAGATTTTCCATGCCTAACAGAGTGCCTCCTGAAGTTGACCATAAATTACAGCCTCACGCTGTACTAAATCGTGCCCCTCAATTGCTATACGTGTTCCACAGCTTAATTTCTCTAGGTGTGTCCTGGAATAAATGAAACCTCTAGCCCAGATTGGGCTGAATTCCAGGTTGTCACAACTGAATGGTCAAAGAATTCCAAATAACAGGCTGCTCTCCTGTACACTGCAGTCCAAATCAACAGAAGCGCATAGTGTTAACTGCTGCTAGTCGCAGGGATTGGTTCCTTGCAGGACTCTTTTGAAATGCACTTAACTGTGTTTCTAAAGATTTGCTGCTGCAATATCTACCATCTTTATAGCTATCTTCTTTTACTGTTGTGAAAAAAATATAAACCAGGAAACATTTAAATGGTGTGCTCTACAACAGAATTTTCCACCAAGTCTACAGTAACACACAAACATATCTTAATGCCTTAAGTGATTATTTCTCAAGCAAACTGTTATTCCCATGCCCCATTTTCCCACTCCTTCCACAATTTGTTATTAGCATTGTTGTTATAACAGAGACTATTCATTGTCCCTTCCCTTCTTTTACTGAAATACAATTTTTAACTGTTCACGTGGCAGCCTAGCCATCTCTGGTATATGACTAGACTGACCATTGAGATATGAGCAGAGAGAATATGTGCAACATATGAGTCTTGCCCTTTGCGCCATGCAAATAAAGGTAATGCTCTAGGGACGGTGAGTCAACACAAGAGAAGGAGCCTGGGCCCTTGATGATTTCCTAGAGGAGAGCTGGTCATATCATCGTGGACTTTTATGTGAGAGAGAAATCTTATTTAAGTCATTGTTATTTTGAGTTTCTGTCATACACAAGCTTTCACTCAGATGACTACGAGGTAGGGTAAATCCTGTGAAGAAAGGATTACAGACTCTTACTCAATTCTGTGTTAGCCTACTAGATAATGTCAGTGAAAACTTCCCCTCCACACAAATCCTGTGTGAAATTTTGTATGTACTTATCCAGATAGACAAAGGAAATCAGTTTACTTTTCTAGTTAACTCAGAATTTACAGATATCCTTACCAGAAGTTTTTCTGGAAGGATGCCTCGCCTCATTACTTGGAGAGCAAAAGAGCTTGGACACTATCATGTTCTATTGACTTACTTCTCAAAGTTGGATCCACAGACCAACAGCATCCACATCTCTTTAAAATGTGGAATCTCAGGCCCTACCCCAGATCTACTGAATCAGAGTCCCTGTTTTTAAAAGAATGCCAGATATTTGGCGTGCACATTCAAGTTTGAAAGTTATCGTTCTAGAAGATACCGTGAAAGAGCTTGATGAAATTTCTATATTCTATAACAGTAGTTCTCAGAGTGTGGTCCCCAGACCAGCAGCATCAGCATCACCTGAAAACTTGTCAGAAATACAAATTCTTGGTCCCCACCTGAGACCTACTGACTCAGAAACTCTGAGGATGTGTACAAGCAATTTGTATTTTTTTTTTTTTAGATTTTATTTATTTTATTTTTTCCCCCCAAAGCCCCAGTGGATAGTTGTATGTCGTAGCTGCACATCCTTCTAGTTGCTATATGCGGGACTCGGCCTCAGGATGAACGGAGAAGTGGTGCCTCGATGCGCACCCGGGATCCGAACCCGGGCCACCAGCATCGCAGCGCACGCACTTAACCACCAAGCCACAGGGCCGGCCCAAGCAATTTGTATTTTAACAAGCCCTCCAGGGTGATTCTGATGTGTGCTAAAGTTTGAGAGCCACTGTTTTAAAGCAGTATTTCCTGAAATTTACTTTTTGAAATAGTAAAGTCTCTGTAAACAGATGTTATATGAAAAGGGTTCCATGATCAAATAAGTTTGAGAAACACTGGGTTAAACAAAACTAAACAGTTTTATTTAATGCAGAGTTTTTTCATAGTTTTTAATATGTTAATATACATGGCTATCTCCAAGAGAGTGATATAGAATGCAGTATTTAATAAACTCACTTGACTTCAGAACCATTTTTCATGAATCAACTCTTAGGACTGGTGTTCCATGGACCAAACTTTGGGAAATGCTCTTCCGTAGTTTCCCAAATTCACTGAAATATTTTCAGGCTGCGTATACAGTTTATAACTGGTTGCATTTAACATGAAAGGTTCTAGAGAAGCCAATTCAAACTTCAGGATTATTATTCTTTACCATACTCCTTTCCAGGCATCTGGCTTCAGGTATAATCACTGGGGTTCTTTATTCCTCTTTTTCTCACAACCACTCCCATGCTTCTGTCCTAGGATTACAGCATTAGGCGTTCCCTGAAACAACATCAGTGGCTTATTCAGCTTGAGAATTATCTAACATTTACTGAGTACGTACTCTGTTCTAGGCATCATGCTAAGTGCTTTCTTGTATGTTATCTCATTTAATGCTCATACCAGCCCTGTGAAATAGATGGTGTTATCAATATTTTAGAAGTAAACAAACTGATGCTCAGAGAGGAAGTGAATCCCAAAGCCCCATAGTCAATAAGAACCAGGCCCAGGACCCTAATCTGATTTTATGGATTTCAAAGCTTCTACTCATTCTACCTTTCCACTGCAAAATTTAGGCTTCTAGTGTTACCCTGTGGGCTGAAATATTGACCCCATGCTCCTATACTTCTAAGAAGTCTGATGTGAATTCCAGATTAGGTTAGAGTTTTTTTGGTAATATGTTCAGAAATGAGGGGAAAGCCCAGGTAACTTTTGCTAAAGTAAATAGCTCTTCCATTCAGAACAAAACCAGGATGGTTCTACAAACAAAATAATCTTTTCAAAATCAATAAGTATTCATTGATAATTGTGTCATGTGGATGGAGGAAATACAATAATATATGGTTTCTATGCCCAATCAATTTGGGAAGACAAAACAGTCCATGTAAAAGAACAGTTACCAAGGCACAGCTGTGTATGCCAAGGGCCAACAGGGTTCAACAACTTCTCAATGCCACAAGGGTTAAAAATAAGTAGATACCTTCTAGTTGGGCTGGCAATGAATTTCCCCTTAAATCTCAAAATCTGTAATGGAGAAGGCTATGGCGGTTCTGAGGAAGGAGAAAGCACAGGGATTTGGAGGACAGTGAGAATACTTCACAGAGGAATTCACCTCTTAATGAGCCTTGAAGATAACGTCAGGATTTGGAGAGGCCCTGGGCTGACCACTTGGTTGGAGAGTTCAGAAAACGTTGGATGCAGTCAGTGTGACTCCCAAATTCAGGTATCAGCTTCAGCCTTCAGGCAGAGTCCATGCCTACCCATTGTCACAGGGTGGTATTCACAGGAGAGGCCTGACTTTTCTTAGCCGCCTAAGCGTGTGTGCCCTTTTTACTGAGAACCCTGCTCTTATGTTAGGTCACAGGATGGGGATTTATTGAATCAGTCCCTTAGCTTTGTTCAGTCACTTTAGGATTAATCTGGCACATCCAGAGTATCTTTATACTTGCTCTCTGGATTCACACCTTCTCTCTGCCACTTATCTGAATTGAAAGAAAGGGCTGTCGCTGACTCCATTCCTAATGAGGTGATGCATGCTCTGATAGCTAAGGTCCCAGTTTGCCTGGCATAGTCCCAATTTACTCTGTTATTTCATATGTCCCAATTTGAACAGTAAGTTATACGGCCACCCTACGAATAGCACTAGTTTCCTTCCAACATGGGAGATGTGCACAGAAAGCCACTTTGGTCCCTTATCCCAGCAAGGCAGACCTCCATTTCTGGTACTGTTCACAGGGATATAATGCCATGGACCAATACCCTCACCTCTCCAGGAGCATGGATTTGAGTAAGGCCGCTGCTCTTTGAAACTCATCCTCCTTCTAAAACCATTTAAACAGCCACCTGGCTGATGATAATGGCAAGTTATTCAGATATTTTGACTTTTAACAGTAAGTTATACTTTCAAAGAGCACTGCTAACACATCAGCCACAAATTCTGCCCTGCTCTATAGCTCTGGTCCTGAATGCTCAGAGGAAAAGTTGAATGACTGGTGTTGAGACCCAGTGAACTGTTTTCTCTTTACAATGCTCAGAAACAACTGGAGAGGTGTGCTAAGCAAATATCAGTCATAAATGTTACATTAAGCAAACGATGGGAGGGAAGAATACAGGATAGGTCAGAAGCAGCCCTGTGCTACACAGCTGTTCCAAGGGCAAACAGACCATAGCATCTTGGCAGACAGCATGTACTCAGCAAATGTTAACGGCTTCTTCCCCCAGCTCGAACTGGAAATTCTCTTGCCATGCAAATACACTTTTAATATAAAGAGCTCTGAGTCAGGCTTCTCTCCTGCTCAGCTCTGACAAAACATACCGGGCAAGAAGGCTGGAAATGCCCCTGAACATCTGGTTCTCGCTGGGGTGGCCGTTACCATAAATCATTTAGAACCCAATTTAAAAGAGTAAAAATTTGTTGAGCATATACTGTGTGCAGGCCTAAGTGGGGAATGTAGAGTTTGAATATGATGAAGTCCTTGACCAAGACAGAGTTCGCCAACAAGAGTGCACTTCAGCAGGACAGGTAAGGCAGGTGCAAAAACAACTGTAAAGTGAAGCACAATCTGACAAGTCCCCTGAAAGGCATAGAAACGAAGTACAATGGAAACACAGAGGAAAGACAGAGGAGTTCTGACTTAGGGGATGGTGAGGCTTCACGGAGGTAGGATTTTTTAATTTATCATCATCATCCTAACAACATAAACTAGTATTGATGGAAGGCTTATTATGACTCAAGAGCTATTCTAAGTGCTCTAAATGTACTTTTAGCTAAATGAGTCTCATTTAAGCTTGCTCTTAAAGAAAAGATATAATTGAGAGAAATAGACATGGAGAAGAAAGGGTATTCCTGGTAGCAAGAACAGCCTAATGAAAGGTGTTACATCAGGAGACAATCAGAAAACAGTAACTTTCATGGTCCATTTTGGCCAGACTTTGGGATATGTAAGGAATGGAGAGAGATAAGGCTCAAAGCAACAGTTGGTGCCTTAAAGAGAAGTCTGAGATTTATTCACTAGGCATTGAGGTTCCATTACAGCAAAGACTCTTAACCACGGGGTGACATCAGAATCTGTTGAGGAGCTTTCTCAAAATACACATGCCCATGCCCAACTCCCAGAGACTGATTTAGTGAGTCTTATTTGCAATCCAGGAATCTGCACTTTTTCAAAACTCCTGGGCAATTTTGGTGGACATCCCAGTTGAGAAACTACTAATATAAAGGTTTCTCTCCTGGGAACTGTTGTGATTAGATCTGAGTTTTAGGAAGACTTAAGCAGCAATGTAGAGGATAATTGAGTGGGGCACAGCCTGATTTAAGGGTGCTGAGTTAGCAAACCCCTGCAACAGCAAGTGAAATGGAAGGAGGCCTGATGGGAGGTGACACGGGGCATGTTCTACGGAGATGAACATGCCACAGAATTAGAATCAGCAGGGTCTGTGCACTGGCCAGATGGGAGGAGGGAATTAGAGATGACTCTGATATTTAAGCCCATGCTAGAAGGATGGCACTGTTCTTGGTAAAGATAGGAAAGGTAGAAGAAGGATCATATATGAAGGTTAGAATGATGATTTTGGTTTTAAATTTACTGAATTTGAGATGACAGTAGGTGACCTCAGGTGAGATGAGCACCAGACAATCAGAAATGTATGTCTAGAACTTGGACGTTTTGTTAGTGCTTGACTATGTCTATTTGGAGTGATTTGAATTGAGGTGATGGGGTTTCTGGCTCATTCACATTTTTTTTTAATAAATTAGAATGTAAAAATGATTCCCAAGAGTAAAATTTTAGGAAGCTGCCTGTTAAGGGGTAGGAGAAAGAAGAGGAGTAACGGTGGAGACAAAGAAGATGCTGCAGGAGAAGAAGCCACAAGAATGCAAAGGCAGCAAAGACACATAGAAAAAGATTTTCAGCAGGGAAGGGTTTCTTCAGCGTCCCATGCTTCTAAATGGGTAAAGAAGGTAAGAGTGTGACCTGGCTAACCGTGTTTGGATGTAAAGAACAGAATTGGATTCTGGCTAGCTTAAACAGAAAAAAGAAGTGAAGCCCAGTGACTGAAGAAGGATTCTGGAACAGCTCACAGAGAGTCATTGGGAGAGCGGAGCAAGGAAGGCTCAAGGAGAGTAGGAACGAGGGAGCTCTGGGGGCCTTCTAGGAACTCGCAAACCCTCACTCTAGGTGGTGCAGCTATTAATGCAGCTCTGCTCCAGTGAATTCTGTGCCTCTCAATCCAATCTCCAAACCCCAGGACAGGGGAATTTGACTGGCCCAGCTTGTGTCCATATCTCTTTCCCTGGAACAATCAGCTATGGCCAAGGGAACAAAGCCAGGCCGTCATCCCATCTGGGGTCTAGCTCATGGAGTTTGGCACTGATCATAAGGACTCCAGTATTCTGATAGTAATTTCTCATAGAAAATTAATCACTTGACACCTCTTTGGGGCAGACACTGCTAATTGCCTATCCAATATCCTTGTTTAGTTTAGACACACTGTCACCATTGGTCCATGCATGGCTCTCTTTTATTTATTCATTTTTATCACACCATTGACAAATAAAACTAAAAACAATAAAAATTTAAAACAACAAATAAAAGATACACTGGTTTGTAGATCACTCTTGTAAGTTTGATTAATGTATGGAACTAATCCCTAGAGATAAGTTTTCTCTCCATGAACAGACAGAATTAGGCTTCTGGTCTGCATGGGTAAATTGAGGTCATGAGGCCACCTCAGGAGGCCTGTGAGAGATCGCTAATGGCCTCCTGGCAGATGTGCCCTTGTCATCATGCTTGTTCTCCACAACAGCCACTGTCAACACAAATGCTTATATTTTTTTCTGCCTGTTTGGATCAATGAAAAATGTTGGTAGAACAAATACAACTTCTACAACTCTTAATCACGGTAAAGAAATCCATTTCTCGACTTTTAGTCTCTTGCTTATATACCAGAGGAAATTAGTTGATAATTTTTGAGGTGCAAAAACTAAAAATAGCTACCAGATAGTAAGTTTTAACCATGTGCCATGAACAATGCTGTACATTAACTTTTATTATCTCATTGAATCCCGCCACAACCTGCCCAGCACCCAGTAGGAATAAGCTCCTGGTACCGTGGCCACATCCGCAGCCGATGTCTTGAACACTTTGAGTTTACCCAGCTGTGACCTCTGTTTCCCACCATGCCGCAGATCTTGGCACCTCAGCCTCTGTCCCCTGCAGTGCCACAGCCCACGGATCCAGGTCTTATGTTACCCTGATTTTTCTCAATCTCCTCAGCTGTGGTCACTCCCACCCATCAGGGCAGACATTTACTTATCTGGGTCCAGGCTGGGACACAGATGGGCAGCCACTGTCCTGCCTGCAGCCCATGAAACCTACATTCCCTCCAGGCTTGCCCCAACCCCTCTAGAGGGCGATCAGACACCTCACTTTTGCACCTCTTCCTGTTGCTCCCACACCTCATGTGGGGCTGACCACCTGCACACTCTCCTCTGGGGATCAGGAGCACCAGATTTGCACTACCTGAAGTATGGAAGTATCTCATCTTCTCCTTTCTACCTCCTTCCCCATTGGAATAGCCAGCTTCCTAGTGCTAATTCTTAGTGCTCTAATTCTGCTGTTAAAATCATCCCAGTAGTGATTTTTTTTTTTATTTGCTAGAAAGTTCTTTAGAAAGAGAGATTTATTTCCCTTCTAAATATTTTTTTATTATTATTGTTATTATTATTAAGATGATGATGATGATGTCTGTTCAATTAGCAGGTCTTTAATGATTTTCTTTGAATCTTATTTTTGTCTTCTGGAGAAGCCTGACTGATCAGATGAAAACAGGAAAGAAAACAAATAGCACCATAATCTAGGATGACAAACTTGTCCTGATTTGCTCAAGACTTTCCCGCTTTTAGCACTGAAAATCCCTCATCCCTGGAAATGCCTCAATCCTGGGCAAGCTGGGACAATAGGTCACCCTACCACCTCTAAAGAAAAGAGCACAGTGACCTTAGAATGATCATTAGATAGCTATAGAATTAACACTTTCATTCATTCAAAAGTCTTTTCTAAGGAGATTTTCTACTCTCTGATCTTATTGAAGGATAAGATAACATTAACAACAGCTAGAATAATGCATTTATTGAATGATTGCTACATTCTAGGCAATGTGATAAGTTAGTGCAGCAATGCTGTGAAATAAGTATTCTTATTCCCATTTTCAGGTAAAGAAAGTGAAATTCAGAACAGTTAACAAGGTCCCACAGCCAGGCTTAAACTCTGGTATGTTTGACTCCAAAGCCCCTGCTTTTGATGATTTATGCAGTTAATATTTTATGTTAGGTAAGAAGAGAAAGAGATGAAAAGGTTGAATGTCTGAGTAAAGTAAAGGTCTAGTTCCAGTGCCATTTATCTGGATGAAAGTGAAAATCAAGAAACTGATAATTTATTCTGTAAATTACAACCAAAGCAATTATTTTGCTAAACTTAGAATAGCAGGATGCTCCCTTCACACAAATTTCTATCCTAACTCAATAGCACACATCCCTTTTTGTGGTAGATTCTTAGAGGCATTCTAGTCAAGTCGGGGAGAAGACAAGACTGCTATCACTGTGATTATTCAATTTCATCCTAGAAGTTTTAGACTCTAAAAGAAGAATATTTAAAATATTAAATAAATAAATATTGGAAAGGTATCAACATAATTATTAGTTGAAAACCTGGATTGTCTACCTGGAAAAGCTATGAAAATTAGATGAAAAACTGCTAACTCTAATAAAAGACTTTACATGTATATCCAGAAGAATATGCTTTAACCACATTAACCACTGGGAATTTCTAGTCTGGGTTATGGGGGAGTTTTGTTTTCTTCTTGTTGTGGTGCAGATGACATGCTAGGGATTAGAGACGGGCCAAAAGAATTACCCTTCTCAGCGGTAATTTACGTTCGTGCTACTGAGTGCGGGTCTTGTTTGAAGAGAAGGAATATAGGGATATAGGGCAGCCAGTCTGAGAAGAGAGGCCAGGGAGTCCTGTTGTCTCGATTAGGGTGGAATTGGCCCTTTTGTGTTCAAGGGCCCCGGACACGGGGGACTGCTAGATCCGGAAGAGGCACCCGGGAGATAAAGTGGTTGCAGCTTTGGGTCAGTAGGATGCTAGACGCCTGAACCACCCTAGCTCAGAGGTCCATAATTCTTCCAGCACCCTGAAGGAGCTGCCCTGGGGGAGAAGAAGCACAGAGGAACTGTATTTAGAGTGATCATATAGTTTACTGAGAAACTTGGGACATATTTTGAGGCTGGAATAGAACTTTTTTAATAATGAAGCCAGGTGTCAACTAAGACTGTCCTGGGTCAACCAGCACATGTGCTCGCTCTTGTGAATGTACATGGGGCCAGTGCCAGGGGCTGGGGTATGCTTGCCTAGGCTGGCTGCCACTTTGTATGGGCTGCTCCTTCTCGTGGTTCCAGCTGACATTGTGAAAGAAGACTCCTGGTGACCTTAGGAGGCTCAGCTTCTCTCTCATGGAGACATTGTTTGCTAATTCTTGGCTTGCTATGAGACTTGGAGACTGGAGCTGGGGCTTCATATTACAGAACAGAACCGCATCATATATATATTCATATATAGATATGTAAGTGCACATATTCATATATGTATAGATATGTATGTGCACATATAATATGTATGTGCACTTATGTATGTACATATATGCACTTACATAAGGAGATATACTTACCTGTATTTTTAACCTTTCATGTGAGAGCATATGCCATTACTATACTAATAGTACACTGAATTTCCCCGGGCCACACTGGTCTATGGGTACAAATAAGACCACCTTGTCATTAATTCCCAAGTTTCCCTGGCTCATTTTCCCACATGCTGTGATCCTGTAGCCCCTGAGAATATCAGGAGGTGTCATATGTGCTTAACAGACTCCGTTATCTGAGCTACCCCTGGCTGCTACGTCAGGAGCCAGCATCTCTACTGCACCCCTGTCAAGCACAGCGGTTCTCTCAGGGTGCCAAACCTGGGCCGCATTGGAAACTGGTAACTGTGGTTACAGTGGGTCCCCGTGGGGAATAGGTGTGGGAGGGAAAACTTGCTTTTTAACTGTATGCCCTGTTGTGTCTTTTGAAATTTTGTCTGTGTACTAATAGCATTCTTTCAGAGATAGAAATAATCAAAAAACTTAAAATGCTGTGTAGGTCGCTGTGTAGGAGCCAGCTAGGATGGCTCTCTGATTTCTGTGTTTTATTCTGATAGGAAAAACAAAAGCAGGACTGCCTGGGCATCAGCATGTTCCAGAACAGAACTTGTTACTTCTCAGTCCTTACTGTGCTCAGCACCAAGGAAAGCATTCAGGGGCCTGGGGACAGAGTCCAATGCCAGCCACTCACTCTGATTCCCACCTGCTCCTGATGGTTAAGGCTGTGTACCAGGAGGAGCCAAACTCATTCTGCCTGGCTTCTCAGGCTCAGCCACTGAAAAACACCCCATTGGGTCACCCAGAAACTCACCAGGTATTCCCAAGATGAGTGAACCACCAACAGGGGACCCAATGAAGGGTTGACATGAGTCTGAGGAAAATAGTTCTAAAAAGAAGAAGATAAATGCTCTGAGAAACACCAATTATAACTGCAAATTGTTTATAAAACCCTGTAAAAGGCTCTTGACTAAACTATTAATATGCTTAACCAAACTCCTCCTCTCCTAGGCAGGGTAGTTAAGCCTTGAGCATGTATTTATGTCATTAGTGTTATGGTTACAGGATCTGGCCTGGGGAAAGGTTAGCTCTTCATTAAAGGAGGAGGACTTTCAGTTCCTGTGAGACCTCTCAGAAGTAGGGTAGTCTCAGGGGCCCTGCACGCTATAACAGTGCCTGGAACTTAGCAAATACTTAATAAATGTTAGCTCTTTTTATTATTGCTGTAGTTGTTTCTATACATTCAAGTGACATAGAATGTCAAAACCTAAAGTCCATTTTAAAAATCTGGAGTTTAGCTATCTCAGGAGAGCAACAATGACATCTCAAGGTCATATTTCATATTTTATCAGTACTGTAATTACTCTTTCTGGAATGGCAGGATCTTCTTTCCGACGATTCTCAAACACTATTTGTTCAAGAGGAATAAAGATTAAGATAATACTATGGGCTCTACTGTCACCTAGTGGAAAATTAGATTATTATAGGCTGTTTTCAGTAACAACCTCATTGTGATAATTGCCAACTGGCTTCCATTGACTTCCATTATACACTTCATCACAATTCCAAACCACAGACAGAGTCTACGTCTGTCTTGATGTGCCTCTTTTTTTTTTTTTTTTTCCAAAACAGCAGAGCACATGATCCTGTGTGAGCTGCCTAGTCAGAAACCAGTGGCTGGAGAGAACATTCTTGGCAACTGCCAGGTCTTTTGGTCACTGGAACATTGCCAGATCATACGAGCAGAGGGTATGTCACATTTGATGAATAACTTTTGGATAAATCTTTGCCACAATTATTGCAAACAGACCAGAACAAACAAACCCACACACAACAAAAAATGAAAAATGAAGCTACTTAATCACATTTCCCTTTAGAGTTTTTAAAGTGTTTTTATATTATCTTAATTTATTCTCAGAAAACCTATGAAATAGAGTACATTTTCCCATTTTGAAGATGAGGACATTGCTGCTCAGGAAGGATAACACAGTCAGGAAGTCAAGAAAAAAATCAAAACTGTTTTCTGACTCCAAATTCTGAGCTCTACCCACATCAGTACTCTGCTGTGCAGGATCCTGCAGGTAGCTCATCAAGGGAGGAAAGAAGGGAACATTCCAGTTTGTTTTTGAGGGAGGAGAGGAGAACCTTATAGGAGAGGAAAGGGCACCCAGGACAGAAGGCAAGGCCTTGTGGCCCAGGGGCCACCAGGTTGAAAAAGATATTCTTCCTCCCGCTCAGGGCTGGCCCCACCACTATGACCAGAATCCCTGCCCAGTGACTCCTCTGGGCTCTTGCTAATCTAAGAATCCCCCTTTTCCACTTCTCCAGCTTCCCTCTCTCCACAAACAAATATCGTCCACCTTTAAAAATCAAAAACAAAAATCTGCCTTCCCCCACTTGTCGCTCTGGATTCTATGGTATCGCTCCCCTACTCTTCAAAATAGGATTATTGGAAGAGCAGACTCAGCACATTTCACCTCCCATAATGACCCTTTAATGCACCACAGCATGGTTTCTACACCAGTTCCACTCCTCTCCCCCTGGAAATTGCTGTTGCCCGGATCACCAAGGACTGCCTACTTGCCAAATCCAGCAGACTTTCAGATGTCTGCTTTACTCCTTGGGGCATTTCACACCGTTGACCATGGCCTCCATCCTGAAATTCTCTCCTTCCACAGCTCCTGAGACATGCCTCCCCCGGGTCCTCCCTTCATGGGTGCCACTTCTTAGTCTCCTTTATGGGTGATAATCTTATTCTTCAAGCTCCCCCCAGGAGGACTCTCAAGGGAGTAAAACCACTTGACCCTTAATTTCATGTCTCAGCCTAGACCTCTCCCCTGAGTTCCTGTCTCATTTGCTTTCCCCTAATCCACTCTAAATGCACTGAACCAAAATTGTACCCACCACCTTCTCTCCACCAGCTTCTCAAACCAGGGAAGTAAAAGTTATCAACAGAAAAATGTAATATAACAAAATTAGTGGAAGACCCCTGGGTTTAAAGGGTAAATAAATTTTTATGTCATCTAGTTGGGGAGAGAACTTCAGCTAAAGACTTCAAAAATTTGTTTCACCTTTTTAATTTGCAGGAGTTTCAAACTTATAGAAAAGTTGCAAAATTAGAACAATGAATCCACATATATCCTTCACTGAGATTCACCAATTGCTAATACTTTGCCACATTTGCTTTATCTCTCTCCATATACTGTTACTGTTATGGATAAATCATTTGAGAGCAAGTTGCAGCCATCAGGATTATCCACTCCTAAATACTTCAGCATCTATCTTTTAAGAACAGAGACATTCTTTTACATGGAGTGATGATTATTTAGAAAATTTAGCGATGACAAAACACTATTATGTAATATGCAGTTCATATACAAATTTTACCACTTGCCCCAATAATGTCCTTTATAGCAATGTGGTTTTTTTTTTTTCCTAATTATTCATCCAATAGAGAATCATGCGTTGCATTTAGTTGTCATAGCTCTTTCTGTCCTTTAATCTGGAACGATTCTCCAGCTTCTCTTTGTCTCTTCTGACACTGATATTTTTGAAAAGCACAGACCAGTTGCTTTGTGGCTTGTCCTTGAATTTGGGTTTGGCTGATAGTTTTCTTGTGATTAAATTCAGGTTATACATTTTTGGTGGGAATGTTACATAAGTGATGATGTATCCTTCTCAGTGTGTCTTATCAGAAAACGTGATATCAATTTGTCCCCTTATCGATGATCACTTAGCTGCAGTGTTGTCTGCTGTAAAAGTACTTTTTCTTCTTGTAGTTAATAATCTGTGAGGAGAAATTTTCAGACTGTGTAAACATGCTCATCCCCAACAAACTTTCACCTAATGGTTTTAGCATTCCTTGATGATTCTTATCTAAAACAAATATTATGATGATAGTATAAAAATGGTTATTTTTCTAACTCTGTGATTTCTCCTGCATTTATTAATTGATATTCTGTTTAAAGAAAAGCTTTCCCTTCATCCTTATGAATTGTTTCTTTGCTTCTTTTTCTTTTTTTAATATCATTAAGAACTCATGGATTCTTGGTTTTTTCCCCCAAATGTTTCATAATCTGTTACTGTCATTATTCTTTCTTCTTATTATTTTGCTCAAATTATCAGTGATTTGGCCAGTAGAAGTCCCTTCAAGCTTCTTCCTCTGTCTTTTTGACATGCTCCCTCTTTTTTTTTAAAAAAAAAAAACCATTTCCTTATTTTCTGGAACAACAAATGTTCTTGTCTTGTACTTTAGAATTAGCTATTATTTTAAAGTGGGGAATGATATTTAGACACCAAGGTCTAGGTGCTAGATGTGTTCATTGCTACTGGGGTAGCATTACTTCAAGGCACTTTCAGCAGACAGAGGTAGGAAATATATATACATTCACATATATTATTTTTAAAATTTTTAAAACTCACAATTTTATACCGATACCTCTAATTCTAAGCAAATACTATAGGTCCTTCCTTATTTCTCTCCATTCCATAAATTGTATCTTCCTTTTCCCATAGTGGAAAACCTCACTCCCAGAAGCATCACTGTGTTTGCTCAATCCTAAAATACACAAAAAGTAGTTTCAGAATTGCTACACCCACATCATGACTAAACATTATTTGTCTGTATTTATGTTTCTCTTTAGACTGAGGGTACATATCTAAGTACTGTGCTCTGGCTGACTTGGATTCATTTTCTTTTTTCCCTCTTCTATGTAATTCTGTTACCCGTTTGATATACTATTAGTTTAATTTGTTTCTGTTTTTATTCCATTCCACCCAGCTCCTCTCCCTAAATTTTTGGATGTGATTTAATGTTTTAAATATGCAAAATAGTAGCATGCTTCCAAAAGTCAAAGCTGTATACAAAAGAATACTCAGAGAAGTGCTACTCTGTATCCTGTCCTATCTTCCCCACTCTAGGTAAACAATTCAGTTAGTTTCTGGTTTATCTTTCTTAAGTTTCTTTTTTTGCAAGAAATATGTATATTCTTTCCTTTTCTTTCTTACAAAACCGGCAACATACTAAATATATTCTTTTCTGCCTATGGAATTTGATCAAGGAAGGCTCTGTAGAAAGTACAATTTGAAGTTTCTACTTGTTCCTAAGGGAAGCCAAAATAGATGGTCCTTATGTTAAGAAAAACAACTTAAAGGTACTTTTTTAAGTGGAAAAAATGGTCTAGGCCAGTGGGTCTCAAAGTATGATCCTTGGACTAGCTTCATGGCAACACCTGGAAACTTGCTAGAAATGCAAATTCTCTGGCCCCATCCCAGACCTACTGAATCAGAAATTCTGGTGTTGGGTCCCAGAAACTTGTCATTTAACCAGCCCTCTGGATAATTCTAACGTGTGCTAAAGTTTGAGAACCACTGGTCTGGGCTAGTCCTGGAAGGAGGGAGTTGAGAGAATAACATCTCTCTTTCATTGGGAGCTTACTTTGCACCAAGCACAAGTATAAGCATCTTACGTATATGTGTTCCTCGTATAGTCCTCACAAGGCCTCACAACCCAGCCAGTAGGGGTTATGATTATTCCAAGTTTACAGATGAGGAAACTGTGGTATAGAAAGGAAGAATGACCCCTTAAAATCATGCATCTTGTAAGCTATGAAGATTGGATTTGAAACCCAGGCAGACTGCCTTTAAAACCTCGTCCATTACTCTTTGCTACTTCTTAGATTAGCATCAGATAAAATGAGAACTAAATTTCTCTCCATAATAGTGTGATAGACTGGCTGCCTGGGGGACAGTTAATGAGTGTGTCTGGGAGACACAGAGTTGGGAGAGTTGGGAGAGTTGGGAGAGAGTTGGGAGAAATGTTTGGCTGGAAGGAAGTGAAACAAGTCTAGGAAATGATAGCAGGCAGGGCTTCGTGAAAAAGCTGAGAATGTCACAAGCAGGGACAGCAGAGGGTCTTTAAGGCTAGTGCTTTCTACCATTTGGTTTCAAATTGTTTCCCATCTTGTGTTTTGCTGCATCCCTCACCATCACCCCCTAACATTCAGGTAGAGTCTATTACACGCAACAGCCAGGTGTTAGTAGAGCTTTAGGCTGGAAGGCAGAGGGCTGGAGTCCAGGCAGGTCCAGGCATATGGAAAGCAGCGTGGAGAAGGTCAGCAGCTTTGGGAGACGAGGGAGTGAGCAGGGATAAAGAATTCACTGGGAGCAGGGACTTAGCATCCAAGTTCTCCTGAAGTGTATTTAGTACCATGAGACTCACCAATGGTATGACGAGGCAGATATCATGCATAGGAGGGAAAAGAAATGCCCACCCATTTCCCAGCCCTGAGCATTGGTGGGAAGAGGCAAAGGTAGAGAACAGGAGGAGAACAAGATGCATGCATCCCAATATTCCTTGATTGGGGATGACTCATTATGTCAGTAAGAGTATTACTACACTTTCTCATTTAGGTCTCTGGGGCAGGTCTCACAAATCTAACGTGTGGTATGGTCAAGCAGAGAGAGGCCCTGAGGTTTAACTTTCCTGCGACCTTTCAGTTCCCTTGTTGAGCGGAAGCTGAGTGGAAAGCTAGTGGGTCTGCCATCAGGTCAGCCATGGCAAGGGGAGGTGACCCTTACAGTAGAGGTTAGGCGTAGACTGTCAAGGCAACAGGCTGTAGAGAGAATGTGGCAAAGAACTGGGGTCTGCAGTATTGGGGAGGCCAAGCCAGCCACGGTTTAATCCCAGGGTCTGGTGAAACCAAGACAGAGACCCGAGTCTGAGTGACACTAGCCCCAGACTTCAGCAGCACACAGGAGGACAAGAGGCGCGTCTCTGGAGAGCCCAAGAGGGAGAGGACACACCGCTTAAGGACCCAAACTCTTCCACGCCACCTCACGTCCTGCAAACTACACCTCCCCACCTGTTTTGAAACCGAAACAGAGGGAGGGAAGGGCAATCTGAAAAGCTGAGCATTTTGCTGGAGATTCTGAGCATTGCCTGACAGAGAATTGTTTAAAATGTTAGAATGGATGAGGTTTAAAGATATTGGACATTTAGTTAATGTTCCCACAGGCTAGTAATCGAGGGTTTGTAAGGATGAGAGGATAATAACTACAGACAATAAGAAACATTTTTTTTTCTGTATAGTTAACAAGAGCTAAATTTTGCATGATCATGTTTAATTCCTGCCTCCCTCACTAGACTGTAAGCCCCTCAGGCAGGGACTGTTTTACCCCTCGCTCTAGCCCCAGTACATGAGGGCAGGGGCTGTCTGTCTTCACCTCTGTGGTATCTCCAGCACCTAGAACACTTCCTGGCAATGGTAGGCACCAGAAAAATATTTTTTGATGTTGAATTTTGCTCAAAACTTGTTCAAATGATTTATTCAGAAAGAAATGAGAGTATGAGGTGAAAGGGTCACAAGACAGTGGCTCCCTGGGCTATGTGGATTAACAAGCAGAGACAATAAGGATACCACAAGATAAAAGTACATTTCTATGGAATCACTATTTCATATGACATTTTCAGATATATAGGACTTAGTAAGAATAGTACTTTGCATGTGTATAGTGCTTTGAAGTCTACAAAGAGCATTCAATATATACCATTTGATTCTTTCAACAGTCCTGTAAGATAGGTAAGCTATTTTAATATTTATTTTATAGATTAGCTAAGTGAGGTTCAAAAAGATTAATCAACTAACCTGAGGTCTGACGCATAGAATCAGCAGAGCTGAGGTGAGAACCCAGGTTTCCTGGCTCCCAGTGCCTCAGACCATGCAGCGATAGCCAGGACAGAAGTTTGGGGGACTGGCCAGGAGACTGAGTGAGGAAGGTGCACTGAGTGCTAGCACATTATTCCCTTCCAGCGGTGTTGATCAGAGCTTACCAGGTTAAAGCCTCCTGGAGGGGAGAGAAGAGGCCAATGAAGAGAATGTTTCAGTTCAGGCATCCTATGCCTGTGATGAGGTGAGTGCATCAGCTCCTGCTCATCAAGGTGGTTTCCAGGGACTGAGTGTTTGTGTCCTCCCTAAATTCAAATTTTGGAGCCCTAATCCCCACTGTGATGACATTTGGAGGTGGGGCCTTTGGGAGGTGATTAGGTCATGAGAGTGGAGCCGTCATGAGTGAGATTAGTGCTCTTATAAGAAGAGACAAGAAAGAGATAATCTCTCTTTCCATGTGAGGACACAGCAAGAAGACAGCCATCTGCAAACCAGAAAGAGAGCTCTCACCAGAACCTGCCTATGCTGGTACCCTGATCTCAGACTTCCAGCCACCAAAACTATGAGAAATAAGCTTTCCACTCAGCTTCTGTTGTTGAAGCCACTCCATCCTTGGCGTTTTGTTATAGCTGCCTGAACTAACAAAGATATTTGTCAACAGGGGGCTCTTCCTGGGCAATGGAGGGTGGGGCGGGACTGGAGGCCTCCTCTCCAGCCCTCTCCAGACACAATTTCTCTGTGTCCCCAAAGTTGTGCCATAAAAATGGGGTTCAGTTTTCTTACCTGGCCTGCCACTTTTAAGAGAAGACTTTATGCCTTTGCTGTGCAGCAGGGCTGGTGGCTGCCTGAGTAAAAGGGGACCATGGCAGGGGAAGGGAATTTTCCCTTCGTCGTCTATGAGCCTGCATTGCTAGTGCTCTCACCAACCTGAAGCTGAGAACCCAAGAGGCACTGGTGTCCTGTCCAATCCTGGCAGTACCCAGATTGCCCTCACAGTGGCAGTGTAGCCTTGAGTAGCGGATGCTCATCTCCTTGGCTGCGTGGAGAAGGGCATTGATGGTAGTGGCACTGCTTAGCTAGGATGCAGCATCCAGCCTGGGTCCTTTGCAGATGAACGCTAGCATTTCTGCTATATAGCACAATTAGGACTCTAGTCATTCACTCATTCATCACTCATTCATTCATTCATTCCATTTTTTTATCACTTAACAGCCGTGCATTGAAAGCCTACTATTTGTCGGAGCTCTGCAAGAGGTGCTGGGGATGCAAAGATTTTTTAAAAATTTTGACATCATGCTCCAAGACCTCCAGGAGCTCAGTGCTGAGTGAGATATTTGAAAATAGCAAATACTGTCTGAACGTGGTTAGTGTTTAGCATAGTAGTGGTGGGAATGAAGTATCATGTGATGCAGGGCAGACTCCTTCAGGCCTCTGCTTAAATGTGGTTTTTGTAGGGATGCCTTCCCTGGCCCCTAGACCAGGTTATTTACCCCTGTTCTCTGTGTCTCAGGTCCCTGTATTTCTATCATAACACTCAGCACACTGCATTGTTATTCCTTGTTTAATTGTCTGTCTTTCCTGAGAGATGTAACGAGCTACTCAAAGACAGGGACCATTTCTGTCTTGTCTCTCACCACATCCCCAACACCTATCGTAAACCCTGGCTCACAGTAGGTGCTCAATAAATGCTTACTGAGTAAAGACTAACCCAAGCACAAATTTTCCATGACACCTCAAGTGCGAGAAACATCATATGTCTTTGTATTTCTAAATCAAGTCAAATCTCAACTTACCAAGATTAGCCACAAGCCCAATATTCATTTATTATTTTTTTAAATTTCCTTCCACCTCCTACGGTTCACCAAAACCCCGCAGTTATGAGGGTTATACAGTTGAAAGAAATGGCCTCCAGACCTTACCCTGCCTCTTGGGCTATCCACTGCATCTGTTGATGTCTAGCCTTTTCTCCCAGTTGGGGTTGCTACTCTGAGTGGGTTATATCTATACCTCTCACAGCCATCAGTCTGACCCCAGCCAGCAGCATCCACATCTGAGTCCTGCCCCTCTCAAATACTGCTTACAAGCAGTGCATAGGTGCAAGGTGAGGCCCAGAACAATAGACACCCTACCCTTCCCAGCCCCTGAGAAGTCACCTCCAGGGTGGGCCACTCCCCACTATCTCTCCCCTCACCCCTTGGATAACCATCCAAACCACCTTTGTGGTTCTTGCTATCATCTTGGGAGGAGGAGGGAAAGATACTTTCCAAATTAATACTGATGAATTTACAGCTTCAAGAAGACAAGACACCAATTATTTCTCAACAACTATCCCTGTTACTAAATGAATGTGTATTTTTGTGGAGGAATCTTTTATAAGGATGTTCCATATTTCTGTCTTAAAGTAACTGATCTTCTGTAAGTCAACAAGCACCATTACTTCTGAACTAGTAACTTCTTTTGATCTCAGAAAAGAATACCTACTTCCTTGTGAGGATTCATGGAGATAATGTCTTTGAAAGCACTTCGGGTACTAAAGGTACTATACAAACGTAGAATATTGTTGTTATTAACTAACGATTTCTGTATTTTACAGCCAGAGGAGAAATGACATGAGAAATGACTTCTTTGGGGTCCTTTCAATTCTCTCATGATAGTTTTTTTTTGCTAAAAACTGTCCTTGAGCTATCGGTTATTCTAGAATGCTTTGTACTCTCTTAAAAAATCCATGCGTCAGTGTTGACTCCTTTGTCTTTCTTTCCTACTGACTCCTAATTCAAACCTCAGACTGTGAGGTGCTCAAGCTGAAACCATTTGAGAGGAGAATAGACAAAGGGACTTTATGAGTCTCTTTTAATTCTAAGATTCCAAGATTTATCAAAACGCTTACATGCTAATGATACCAAATACCTGATTTCTCCTCTAGTCATTCATTCATTCCTACATTTGTTTGAACAACATTTATTTAGTACTTATTTTCTTTAAGATAGTCTAAGCATTTCTTATATTTATAATTGCCTACAGACATACCTATTTAATATTCTGATTAACATTTGAAATTTAGCATGCTGAATTTAGCTCACAGTCTTCTCCCCACTCCACAGTCCCCATCATTGTAATTTCCTTGTTCAGAGCCCTGCCCACCAGCTACTTCATGCTTCTCTCTGCATGATCTCGGTGTCCTTGGAGGCTTCACCACTAATGTGCCTCCACTTCTATATCAAGGTTCTTGACTGTTATACTGTTTATTGTGTTTATATTGGTTGTTAGAGAAGAACATTCAGAAACTCTGAGATAAAACAGTGAGAAACAGAGCTTTGAGATAAAAGCAACAGAATAAAAAGCCAGTGAGATATAAAATAAAATAAAAGTGTTGATCTCAGGAAGTGTGACCCATTTTTTCTCTAGCGGAAGAAACGTCAGTTTTGACCTGGCTAAGCACAGAGTTAAATCTGCAGCAAATATTCAGGCTTAATGTACACTTTGACATTGGATATATAGAGGGGAGGTTTAATTTTAATGAAAGTAGGCCACCCATGTGCTATTTGTACTGTACTCCTCTTATGTTATCTCCCAAGTCATTCCTTGCGCCTGCTTTTCTGGAAACTGACTGCTCCCCCTTTTCTTGAACTTCTGACTCCCAATTCATATGGTTTGGTGTGAGTGGTCATTTTTCCAAAGTGATCCTGTTCTCTAGTCACAGCTTTTACATATAGGGAAGGTATCTGATGTGGGAACTTTAGAACTAGGACTGGTAGCAGGGAGGAACAGTCTCCCTGCTTTCCTGTAAAACTCGGGAGCAGTAGGCAGCCATACTCCAGCATATGGACTATGAAAGCAAAAAATGATGCAGATGTAGTGGTAACTCTAACTACACATGTTGAGCGCCCACCATGGGACAGGCACGGCTGGGAGCGCTTGACAAGTATCACACTTTGACCTCTCACATGCATTTCATAGCTGACGGCCCTGAGGCACAAAGAGGAGTACAGTTTCATCCCCTCCCCCGTCCCCCCCCCCACACTATTGCCATCCACTCAAGGAAACAACCCTCCTAGCCCAGCGTGGCCCCTAGGAATTTCTTGGTAAGGAACAGCTCCCCTGTGTAAGTGGGACGTAAACAAAACCTTGGCAATGCAGCAAATGGAAAACTTTTACTAGGAAAAACCCTTTTTAGTTAAAACAGCACACAAATCATAAGTGTATAGCTCAATGAACACAGCTATGAAACCAGGTCAAGATATAGAATGTTACCAGCACCCAGAAGTCCCCCTAATCCTTCCCTCCAAACACTATCCCTCCCTCCTACCCTAAAGTGAGCTACTTCAAAACTCTACATTAGTTTTGTGTAGTTTTGAACTTCATATGAATAGAATCATACTTGGTGCATTGTTTTGTGTCTGGCTTCTTTTGCTTGTTATTAGCTTGTGAGATTCATTCATGTTGTTTGGTGTGGTTATGGTTTATCCACTTTCATGGATGGATAGCATTCCATTGTATGAATATACCAGAATGTATTTATCTGTTCTACTGTTGATGGACATTTGAGTTGTTTCCAATTTGAGGCTATCATGAATAGTGCTACTATAAACGTTCCTGTACACGTTTTCTGGTGAACAAGTGCATAATTTGTGTTGGGTATATGCCTGGGAGTGTAAAAGGAGAACTTTTAACCCAGAAGGCAGGGATTTAGGCAGGGATGATGAATGGGACATATTTGGTAGTGAGATCATAGAAAAAACAATTTCTGACCAACAAGGATATCTTCAGGCCATAACTCCTAAGAGATATTCTTTTTCCATTTAAATTCAGGGAAGGCTATAAAAGCCCTCTTCTTGGAGAACAGGATCTTTTGCAGAAGGTGTTCATGGGCAGAGAGCACTTTTTTCAAAGTATGTTCATACTTGAGGGACACTAAGCCTGTCATTATGTGGGTTTCTCCCATAGTGAAAAGGAATAGAACTAGAGGAAAAAAGTATATGCAATGGAGTGTGTGCAGTTATAGAGCAAAAGTCTGAGATTTTAGCCATTGCAGGCACAAAGTCTGAGAACCCTGAAAACCAGCTGGATTATAGGAAAGCAATTCATCCAAAGTGGGCTGGTGGGGAGTGGGAGAGAGCAGTGCTTAGGGTGGAACACAGCACAGGCAAGATCCTAGGCCCCTAGCCAAGGCATTCATCAGGTTTCTTCCACCAGAATGCAAGCTCCATGAAGCCAGGGAGAAGAAAGCAAAGACAAAAGATGGGGAGAGCAGTGCACAAGAGGTGTTGTATCACATCCTGGATGAAGCTGTGCCTGGACCAGATGCATCCCGACTTCCCGGTCTCATAAGCAACACAGTTTGAGCTAGGTTTTCTGATGTTTGCATCCAAAAGGATCTTCGCTAGCATACAGAGATATGTTCATGTTGAAGTGATGAGCGACAATTTGAACCAGAGCCCGTGCTCTTACCTTCTATGCTACACTGCAGGAAGGGAAAGATTTAGAGATGAATTTGATTAAGTATATAAGATTAAAATTAATAAACAAAAATAAAATAGACTTGAGAACCAGAGCAATGTCCAGAGCTTGTGATAAATCCTAGGCAAATAATGGCTGATAGAGAAATAAAAGGGACAATATCCTGAAAGAAAGATAGTGGATTTGGTCCCCTCTAGGTATTTGTGTGCATAAACATCACTTTGCATCAGATCTTTTTTATCCGGTATGGCAAGATCCGTGTCCCTTTAATTTATTCCTGTGGAGAGACCAGCATAGAGATATTACTATGACAAGGCGATATAAATCAATTATTCTCAACCTGGGTACCACAGATCTGTGCAGAGGGGACTTAGAAATATTGCCTGGGATCCATGGACCAATAGTCATAGTGTCTGGCTAGAAGTAGATCTCAATAAAGCTTTGTGAATGAATAAATGAATGAATGAATATGCACAAAAGGCATTACCAATAAAATTACAAAAGAAATATTTGGCTCCTACAGATACATTCTACTCTTTTACAAATAGATAGATGCTATTGTGATTAATAAAATGATGAAATAAAAATTTCTTAAAAGGCTTTATTGATTTAATAAAAGCTCCCTCCTCCCCCCTCATTAATAGATCTTCAAAAACAGCTATTAAAATACTTAATTCCTGGAGTTTGACTTTTTTTTGGTGAGAAAGATTGGCCCCGGGCTAACATCTGTTGCCAGTCTTCCTCTTTGTGCTTGAGGAAGATTGTTGCTGAGCTAACATCTGTGCCAATCTTCCTCTATTTTGTATATGGGACGCTGCCACAGCATGGCTTGATGAGCAGTGCCTAGGTCCACGCCCAGAATCTGAACCCACAAACCCTGGGCTGCCGAAGTGGAGAGTGCGAACTTAACCACTACACCACTGTGCCAGCCCTGAGTTTGACATTTTTTATGTTAAAAATGCATCAATAGGGGACAGCCTGGTTGCTTAGTGGTTAGATTTGTGCACTCCGGTTTGGCGGCCTGAGGTTTGCAGGTTTGATCCTAGGCGCAGATGTATGCACCGCTCAAGCCATGCTGTGGCGGCATCCCACATACATACAAAATAGAGGACGATGGGCACAGATGTTAGCTCAGGGCTAATCTTCCTCACGAAAAACAAATTAAAAAGCATCAATCAACTTGAAAAGGTTGAGGACCCTGTACAGATTATAAGTTTCTTGAAGTCAGACATCTGTCCCCTTGCATGAGAACATGCAAAGTACTCAAAATTATATGATAAATGGAACATAAGCCTGACAGTAAATCATATTCATAAGACTATGAGGGTAGATAATACTCTCCTTACCATTTTAAATTTATGATTTAAAACATCATTTTATTGTTAAATATAACCTACACTCATACAAGTGCATATACGCACAGTTTTACAGATATCTGTGAAGTCAACACCCTGTATTCACTTGCAGAATAAGAAATAGAACATTACCAGCATTCCAGACCCTCCCCCAAATGTGTCAAATCCTGATCACAAACCCTTCCCTTTCCCCAAAGATGACCATTATCCAAGCTTTAATGATACTCATATCATTACTTTTTAAATAGTTTTACCTTCTATATACACATCCTTAAACTAAGAAGTTTAATTTTGCCTACTTTTGAACTCTATTTAAATGGAATATATTGTATGCATTCTTTTGTGTCTTGCTTTTTTGCTCAGTATTGTTCATATGATTCGTCCATGCTGTTGTGGATAGCTTCAGGGTTTTTTTTTTTATTGTTTTTATCTTTATTTTTGCAGTATCATATTTCATAATGGAATTTCATAATTCCATAATGCAATGTATCCATTCTACTGTAGATAGACATCTAATTAGTTTTAAGTTTGGACTAATAAGGTTTTAACAGAAACATTTAGTTAATTTATATTTCATGTAATTACTGATAATGTTTGGATTTAAATTTACCACCTTATTTTGTGCTTCTCTTTGTCCCACCTATCCTCTTTATATTCTCCCCTTTATTGTCTTTTTTTGGATTGATTTTTTCATTCTATATTTATTTCTACTAGTTTAGAACATATACCTTTTTTCATTCTTGTAGTGGTTCCCTAAATATTATAACATTTACACTGAAATTGTTCAATCTAAAATTAATTAATACTTTCTCCCTTCATATTAGAACCTCAGAACCTTAGAACATTTTAACACAATTTTCTTACCCACCCAACTTATGTGTTATCATCGTGTATTTTCATTCTTTCTTTGTTTTTAACCTAGTAATGTATTATTATTACTATTTATTCTCACTTATTTATCACTTTCTTTGCTCTTAATTTCTTTTTGCTTCTCAGACCTTCCATCTGGGATTACTTTTCTTCTTACTGATGTGTACTGTTTAGAATTCCTTTAGTGAGAGTCTGCTGGGGTTAAACTTTGTCAGGTTTTATTGGGCTAAAAATATTTATTTTTCCCTCATTTTTGAAAGACAATTTTAACTGAGTATAATATCCAAGATTGGCAGTTATTTTCAACACATTGAAGATATCCTGTGTTCCAGTTTATGGCTGAGAAATCAGCTTTTGGCCACTTGTTACTCTTTTAAAAGTAATATTTTATCTGTGTCTGCCTTTAAGATTTTTCTCCGTCTTTGTACTCTACAATTTCTACTTTGTACTCTACTTTGATTTGCCTATGATGAATTTATTGCTACTTATCCTTCTTAAGATTGTTTATGCTTCCTAAATTGTGTATTATTTTCTTCAGTTTTGGAAAATTCTTAGCTATTATCTTTTGGCCCCACTTTCCTGATCCCCTTTTTCTGGAACTTCAGCTAAACATGTGGTAGACCTCATTCTATTCCTCATGTCTCTCAATCACTCTTCCATACTGTCCATCTTTTTGTCTCTATGTGATTCATTCTTGTTAGTTTCTTCAGATATATTTTTCCAGTTTACTAATTTTATCTTCAGCTGTTTCCAATCTGCTGTTAAATCCATACATTGAGTTTCTAATATCAATTATATATTTTTTTTATTTCTAGAATTTTTTTTTAGTTCTTTGTCAAGTTTATTAGGTCACTTTTCATAGTTACTGTTTCCTGAAGATATTTTCAAACTTGTCTTTTATTTCTTTTAAAATGGTCAGCACAGTTGTTTTATCTCTATTTGATAATTTCAATGTCTGAAGTCCTTGTGGGTTAAAGAACTCTGAATTTGTTATTCTGACCCTAATCATATTTTATCTTCCTTGCCCTCCACCAAAATATGACATCTAGGGCAAGTCTTCTGTTTTTCTCTGCTCTACAGAGCACTTGCTTCTATGGCTATGAGATTAAGCCTGACCAAGCCCTGCAGTCAGCTCTGAGAGTGGCCACTGTGAGAGGCTCAGATTCCCTTCTTCTACCCTCCTACACAGGGCTTTCTTGGCCCAATTGTACGTGGGAATTGGGAGCCATTTCATAGCTGCTATCTGAGGACCTACAGCAGAGGGGAAAACTTAAGGGGCTCCTGCTTCCTTCCCATCAGTGAAGCAGGACACTTTTAGTGTGGGGGATTTTAAGTCGTGTAAAGGTCTGGTTAGGTTCTTGGGAAGTATCCAGAGTTCTTTTTTTTTTTTTTTTAATTTTTTGTTTATTGTAGTAACATTGGTTTATAACATTGTATAAGTTTCAGGTGTACATCTTTATACTTCTATTTCTGCATAGATTACATCATGTTCACCACCCAAATACTAATTACAACCTATCACCACACACATGTGCCGAATTATCCCTTTCGCCCTCCTCCCTCCCCACTTCCCCTATGGTAACCACCAATCCAATCTCTGTCTCTATGTGTTTGTTTATTGTTGTTGTTATCTACTACTTAATGAAGGAAATCATACGGTATTTGACCTTCTCCCTCTGACTTATTTCACTTTGCATAATACCCTCAATGTCCATCCATGTTGTCACAAATGGCTGGATTTCATCGTTTCTTATGGCTGAGTAGTATTCCATTGTGTATATATACCACATCTTTTTTATCCATTCGTCCCTTGATGGGCACTTAGGTTGCTTCCAAGTCTTGGCTATTGTGAATAACGCTGCAATGAACATAGGGGTGCATGTATCTTTACGCATTGATGTTTTCAAGTTCTTTGGATAAATACCCAGCAGTGGAATAGCTGGATCATATGGTAGTTCTATCCTTGATTTTTTGAGGAATCTCCATACTGTTGTCCATAGTGGTTGCACCAGTTTGCACTCCCACCAGCAGTGTATGAGAGTTCCCTTCTTTCCACATCCTCTCCAACACATGTTGTTTCCTGTCTTGTTAATTATAGCCATTCTGACGGGCGTGAGGTGATATCTCATTGTAGTTTTGATTTGCATTTCCCTGATAGTTAGTGATTTTGAACATCTTTTCATGTGCCTGTTGGCCATCTGTATATCTTCTTTGGAGAAATGTCTGTTCAGGTCTTTTGTCCATTTTTTAATTGGGTTGTTAGTTTTTTTGTTGTTGAGATACATCAGTTCTTTGTATATTTTGGAGATTAAGCCCTTATCAGATGTGTGGTTTGCAAATATCTTCTCCCAATTGTTAAGTTGTCTTTTCATTCTGTTGATGGTTTCCTTTGCTGCGCAGAAGCTTGTTAGTTTAATGTAGTCCCATTTGTTTATTTTTTCTATTGTTTCTCTTGCCCAGTCAGACATGGTGCTTGAAAATATGTTGTTAAGACCGATGTCGAAGAGCGTACTGCCTATGTTTTCTTCTAGAAGTTTCATAGTTTCAGGTGTTACATTCAAGTCTTTAATCCATTTTGAGTTAATTTCTGTGTATGGTGTAAAGTAAGGGTCTACTTTCATTTTTTTGCATGTAGCTGTCCAGTTTTCCCAACACCATTTGTTGAAGAGACTTTCTTTTCTCCATTGTATGTTCTTGGCTCCTTTGTCAAAGATTAGCTGTCCATAGATGTGTGGGTTTATTTCTGGGCTTTCGATTCTATTCCATTGATCTGTGTGTCTGTTTTTGTGCCAGTACCATGCTGTTTTGGTTACTATAGCTTTGTAGTATATTTTGAAATCAGGGAGTGTGATACCTCCAGCTTTGTTCTTTTTTCTCAGGATTCCTTTACTTATTCGGGGTCTTTTGTTGTTCCAAATAAATTTTAGGATTCTTTGTTTTATTTCTGTGAAAAATGTTATTGGAACTTTGATAGGGATTGCATTGAATCTATAGATGGCTTTAGGAAGTATGGACATCTTAACTATGTTAATTCTTCCAATTCAAGAGCACGGAATATCTTTCCATTTCTTTGTATATTCTTCAATTTCTTTCAGCAATGTTTTATAGTTTTCCATGTACAGCTATTTCACCTCTTTGGTTAAGTTTATTCCTAGGTATTTTATTCTTTTTGTTGCAATTGTAAATGGGATGGTATTCTTAATTTCTCTTTCTGCTACTTCGTTGTTAGTGTATAGAAATGCAACTGATTTTTGTATGTTGATTTTGTATCCTGCAACTTTACCATATTCGTTTATTACTTCTAAAAGTTTTCTGGTGGATTCTTTAGGGTTTTCTATATATAAAATCATGTCATCTGCAAATAGTGATAGTTTCACTTCTTCCTTTCCAATTTGGATCCCTTTTATTTCTTTCTCTTGCCTGATTGCTCTGGCTAGGACTTCCAGTACTGTGTTAAATAAGAGTGGTGACAGTGGGCATCCTTGTCTGGTTCCTGTTCTTAGAGGGATGGCTTTCAGTTTTTCACCATTGAGGATGATATTAGCTGTGGGTTTCTCATATATGGTCTTTATTATGTTGAGGTAGTTTCCTTCTATATCCATTTTATTCAGAGTTTTTATCATAAATGGATGCTGTATCTTGTCAAATGCTTTCTCTGCATCTATTGAGATGATCATGTGATTTTTATTCTTCATTTTATTAATGTGGTATATTACGTTGATTGATTTGCGAATGTTGAACCATCCCTGCATACCTGGAATAAATCCCACTTGATCATGGTGTATAATCTTTTTAACGTATTGTTGTATGCGATTTGCTAGTATTTTGTTGAGGATTTTTGCATCAATGTTCATCAGTGATATTGGCCTGTAGTTTTCTTTTTTTGTGTTGTCCTTGTCTGGTTTTGGTATCAGGGTAATGTTGGCTTCATAGAATGAGTTAGGGAGCTTCCCCCCCTCCTCAATTTTTTGGAAGAGTTTGAGAAGGATAGGTATGAAGTCTTCTTTGAATGTTTGGTAGAATTCACCAGGGAAGCCGTCTGGTCCTGGACTTTTATTTTTGGCGAGGTTTGTGATTACTGTTTCAATCTCCTTACTGATGATTGGTCTATTCAAATTCTCTACTTCTTCTTGATCCAGTTTTGGAAGGTTGTATGATTCTAAGAATTTATCCATTTCTTCCAGATTGTCGAATTGGTTGGCATATAGCTTTTCATAGTATTCTCTTATAATCTTTTGTATTTCTGAGGTGTCTGTTGTAACCTCTCCTCTTTCATTTCTGATTTTACTTATTTGTGCCTTCTCTCTTTTTTTCTTGGTGAGTCTAGCTAAAGGTTTGTCAATTTTGTTGATCTTTTCAAAGAACCAGCTCTTGGTTTTATTAATTTTTTTATTGTTTTTTGGTCTCTATTTCATTTATTTCTGCTCTGATTTTTATTATTTCCCTTCTTCTACTGATTTTGGGCTTGGTTTGTTCTTCTTTTCCAGTTCCTTTAGGTGCATTGTTAGATTGTTTATTTGAGATTTTTCTTGTTTGTTGAGATAGGCCTGTATCGCTATAAACTTCCCTCTTAGAACCACTTTTGCTGTATCCCACAAATTCTGGCATGTCGTGTTTTCATTTTCATTTGTCTCCAGGTATTTTTTGATTTCCTCTTTGATTTCTTTGTTGACCCAGTCGTTGTTCAGTAGCATTTTGTTTAATCTCCACGTATTTGTGGCTTTTCTGACTTTCTTCCTATAGTTGATTTCTAGTTTCATCCCGTTGTGGTCAGAAAAGATGCTTGGTATTATTTCAATCTTCTTAAATTTATGGAGACTTGTTTTGTGGCCTAACATGTGATCAATCCTGGAGAATGTTCCATGTGCATTTGAAAAGAACATGTATTCTTCGGTTCTTGGATGGAATGCTCTGTATATATCTACTAGGTCCATCTGTTCTAGTGTGTCATTTAAGGCCAATGTTCCCTTATTGATCTTCTGTTTGGATGATGTATCTGTTGGTGTAAGTGGAGTGTTAAAGTCCCCTACTATTGTGTTACTGTCTATTTCTGTTTTTATGTCTGTTAATAATTGCTTTATATATTTAGGTGCACCTACATTGGGTGCGTAGATATTTACAAGTGTTATATCCTCTTGTTGGATTGTTCCCTTGATCATTATGTAATGCCCTTCTTTGTCTCTTTTTACAGTTTTTGTTTTAAAGTCTATTTTGTCTGATGTGAGTACTGCAACCCCAGCTTTCTTTTCTTTGCCATTTGCGTGGAGTATCTTTTTCCATCCCTTCACTTTCAGTTTGTGAGTGTCTTTAGGTCTGAAGTGTGTTTCTTGTATGCAGCATATATATGGGTCTTGTTTTTTTATCCAGTCAGCCACCCTATGCCTTTTAATTGGAGCATTTAGTCCATTGACTTTTAAAGTAGCTATCGATAAATATGTACTTACTGCCATTTTTTAACTTTTTTTCTCAGTGTTTTAGTAGTCCTTCTCTGTTCCTTCCTTCTTCTATACAGAATTGATAGTCTCTTTAGTTTGACCTCTGTCTGAAAGCTCTAATCTTTAACTCTCCTCCTCCCTCCTTTTATGTTTTTGATATCATATCTAACCTCTTTTTTGTGTATTTGTATCCATTACCCTCTTATCATGGAAATAGATAATTTTTCCTATTTGTGGTCTTCTCTTTTCCTCTTAAATCAGTCCCTTTAACATTTCTTGTAGCACTGGTTTCTTGGTGACAAACTCCTTTAATTTTTGCTTGTCTGGGAAATTTTTGATCTCTCCTTCCATTTTGCTGGGCAGAGTATTCTTGGCTGTAAGTTTTTTCCTTTTAGCACTTTAAATATATCATGCCATTCTCTTCTAGCCTGTGAGGTTTCTGCTGAGAATAGCCTTATGGTGTTTCCTTTGTATGTAACTTGACTTTCTCTTGCGGCTTTTAAGATTCTCTCTTTATCTTTAATTCTGGACATTTTGATTATGATGTGTCTTGGTGCGGGCCTCTTTGGGTTTATCTTGTTTGGGGCTCTCTGTGCTTCCTGTACCTGGATGTCTGTTTCCTTCCTTATGTTAGGGAAGTTTTCATCTATTATTTCTTGAAATAGATTCTCTGCCCCTTTGTCTTGCTCTTCTCCTTCCGGGACACCTATAACACGGATGTTAGTGCGCTTGATGTTGTCCCAGAGGTCCCTTAGACTGTCCTCACTCTTTTTAATTCTTTTCTCTTTTACCTGTTCACCTTGGGTAATTTCTTCTAGTCTTTCGTCCAGCTCACAGATCCGTTCTTCTGTATCCTCTACTCTGCTTTTGAGTCCCCCTAGTGAATTTTTCATTTCCAGTATTGTATTCTTCATTTCTGATTGGTTCTTTTTTATATCTTCCATTTCTTTGTTGACATTCTCACTGAGTTCATCTATTCTTTTCCCCACATCAGTGAGCATCCTTAACACTCTTTGTTTGAACTCTCTGTCGGGTAGGTTGCTCATTTCTGTTTCACTTAGTTCCTTTTCTGGGGTTTTGTCCTATTCCCTTACTTGGAATGTATTCCTTTGCCTCCTCATTTTGCCTCTTTCTCTGTGCTTGTGACTACGTATTAGTTAGGTCAGCTACGTCTCCTGCTCTTGGATAGGTGACCTTATGTAAGTGATGGCTTAGGAGCCCTGCCGTGTGCTTCTCTCAGTTCTCAATGTTCCAGGGGTGACCCGTATGTGGGCTACGTGTGTCCTTCTGTTGTGGCCTGTTTGCTCTCCCTGTAGGCGCCCAGGGAGGCTGAGTTATGCTCCTAGCCAGCTGTTGTAATGCTCAGCTGCTTGTAGTTGTTGTGGGCCCTTCAGTCTCTTTATCAGGTGTGGGGAGCCCCAGCATAGTTGGCTGCAAGTTCTAATACCACATTTGTGTTGCAGTATTTCTTTTAAGTGAGTAGGCCCCCAGCGTGGCAGGTTGTTAGGCTCAGGGCCTTACAATTGCCGTAAGCCTCCAGCCTTTAGGTCTGTTGTCAGCTCTCTGAGGATTGCAGCTGGGTGGGGCTGGCCTCAGGCACGGGAGCACCCAATTGTTTCAGGCTTTGGAAGGTGGGGCAAACCCCCTATGTGGGTCTTTGAGAAGCACAAGTCTTCTGCAGCTGACAAGCCCTGCCACCCACAGGTCCACACACACAGTCAACACAGTCCTGCCCCATGTGCCCGCCCCGACCTCCTGAAGTGGACCCAGTCTCTCCATGGCGGGAGCCCCACACACTCCACCACTACCCCACACTCTCCACCCGCTCCTTGTGCACACCTTGCCCCACTGAAGTGGGCTCAGTTGCCAGGCTGCAGAGAACCCAGTCACCAATCTATGCAGGCCCACAAGTTGCCTGAGGGCTTGTTGTTGGGTGGGGCCAGTCTCTAGGGTGGGCTGCCTGCCCTGGCTGAGCTGGATTAAATCGGTGCTCTAGCGGGTGGGGCAGACCCTGGGCTAGCAGGCCTCAGGGAGAACTCCACTGGCGTCTGTGTCAGCACTCCCACACCAGGCCACAACAATGGCCGTCACCAATGTCCCAGTCCCTGGAGAGGTCTCACCTCTCATCGAGATGCACTCAGGGCCTATTAGGTGAGTCTCTTTTCAGCACAGCACTGTGCACCTTTCTTTCTGGTGATTTTAGGTTGCTTTCTGAAATGGGTGAGTTTGCACGTGGGCCCTGTAAGAGCCGGTTTTAATGTCTTTGTGAACCGGGTTTTCTGGGGGTACTCCCCAATGTTTTAGTAGCAGGCAAAGTCAGACATTATGCCACTCCTCTCGATTGTGCTGGGCCCACAAAATGCCCACAGAGGGGGTGCTCCCCGGCTCAGGGCCCCACGCCTCCAGGGAGGCTGCGTACCTGTGGGCTGCTCCCGGGCGGCCGTGAGGCGCTGCGGCTTGTGAAGACGGCCTTTTTCCTCTCCAGAAGGGAGTTTCTGCCTCTTCTACCTCAGTTAGGATTGTCCGTTGTTGCAGGAGTTCCTCTTATCCAGTTTTCAGTTCTCTCTCAGGGGTAATTTTTCCACGAGTAGTTGTAAATTGGCTGTGTCCGCTGGAGGAGGTGAGTTCAGAGTCTGCCTACGCCGCCATCTTGACTTCCTCCTCCAGAGTTCTTAACTTAAGTAAGAAACACATATTTCCCTTTCTGGACCTTTTTTATAGCAGAAAGGGTACTTGAGCAACATTTTCCTAATCCTAATGTAAGCAGGAAATCATAATGGAATTAGTTGATGAGCCATGACTCTCTGTAGGCAGCTTTCTCTATAATGGCAGCATCTACACAACATCAAAACATGGTGTTACAGCAAGATGGAGCCTATGTTATATCAGGCAACTGTTATGAATTAACTAAAAACAGTCGTTTTAGTGTGAGGTGGACAGAACCTGTGTTTGTAAAGATTTCCTCCTTCAACACATCCCCAGGATTCTTTTGGCATCCATGATCTCAACCTTAATGTTCAGGCCACTGACGGAAGACTGGTTATCTTTAAGGAGTATTTTTGAGGGACTTAGCATTGTTAAAAAGGAAAAGGTCATTTCCAAGCCTCATTTTCCTTGAGTCTATGAATAAAACAACTGGGCACCTGACTGAGGAAACTGTATTCTCAATGTGTCATCTCTGAAAAACAAAAATGCAGATTTTACATCTACAAATTATGTATTTAAATCTAGCCTCATAATGTAGTGGTGCCTGTTTTACGTGTGACTCATTTAAACAATCTCTATTGATCACAACATCACACTCTTCAAGGTAGCCTCAATGATGGAAACCAGTCAGAGATTTTGTTGTCCAGTCAATAAGGTCCAAAGAATAAGCTGTGAAAATAGTTCTAGAGTTAAATATACTATATCCTTCCCTTACCCCTACAACATCTCCTGCTCCCTTGACATTTTTAAAATGGGATATTTCTAATAGAAAAATCCAGATTTTAAATATTGCTCTTACAAGATCACAAGCTCTGCCAAGACAGGGCCTGAATTTCCATTTGGCAATAATTGACTGGTGTGGAGAGACCATGCCCTCCTTAGATGGGGCATGCATTCTACAGTTCGCCCAAGCCCCAACTATTCTCTATTGCCTCTCTGATTCAGAAGCTCAGCATCTGAGGCTTTGTATGCTATTTTACTCAACTGCTTCTCTCACGTATTTTACCTACTGGACTCAATATTTATCTTATTTTGCATCTCCTGGACTAAATGTTTAATTAGTAAATTAGTAAATGGAACTGTAGTCAGCCATTTCACATCCCCGGTCCCTCATTCTTCATGCTGCATCTTGCCCTTTTGCGTCCTCTTCCCCTTCAGTTTCTTCTCTCAAAAGCTAAAATTCAGAGATCTTTTTATCCAGATTTCTATGGCATGAAAATTCTGGCTGTTGGGAAGCCCACATACTATGATTTATCCTGAGACCTGCACCTTCTAGAGATAACCCCATTGTCTTTTTATGAATTTCAGGGATTTCTATTATCCTTTGCATAGGCCAAGAGAGCTATATGGGTCTGGTAGGTACCTTCTTGAAATAAACGAAACTGAGAGAGAGTAATTTTTTAACTTTGATGTTTACTTCATATGATCTTTATCTGGAACATTGTCACTCCAGGTAATTCTATTAGAAGAAATCTGACTTTGACCCCCTGCTCATTCCTTGACCATTGATGAATCAGAAGAGTAGCATTCAGCTTTGTAACTGTTACTATTTTAGAATTTAGAAAATATTTCTTAAGTTCCATCTGGATATATTGTTGGGCAAGGCAGCCCAATAAAACAGTCCATAAAACAGTTCCCTGACCTCTGGCTTTATAACTGTGTACACAGTGCTGGGGAATAAAGAGATTTTTCCTTTGCATTTATATATTCAATTTGAATCACACTATTACAGGCTATTTTAAGTACGTGATTTGGTCCATCTATTATTTTCTAGTTAATTCAAGTTGCTCATCTGTGCATGTTTTATCTCCCTCGTGTGGCTAGTGGCTACTTATTAGAGAGTGCAGTTCTAGACCATTGCTTTTGCTCAGGCCTGTGTAAAAGATTGAAAGTGAGAGGAAGTTAAGGGAAGGTCACTGGTAGGAGACTATTGCAGTAGTCTAGGTTTGCAGGATCATAATGACATAGGCCAGGCTTAGATCAGTAAAAATGAAAAAGAAAGCATTTATTTGTTACCTGAGTGAAGGGAAATCAATTAGAAAAATTTTTGAAAGCTAAAAACCAAGAAAAATTTCTTCAAGCATCAAACGAGCTTCAGCCAAAGTTTATTCTCTAGAATTCTAGTTTCATGGACTGCTAAAAGAAAAGCCTTAGAAATACTAACTTTAGGAAACAGTTTGTTGTACTGTGAGTCATCTCAGAGATTCTCAGATGTTAATGTGCTTTGTGAGCCCAGAAGGGTGGGATAGATTAGGCCACATTTCCCAAACTTGTTTTACTATGGAATTCTTTTTGGTGGATATCCCATAGTATTAGTGTTCTGGGGAACACATTTTGAGAAAAAAGAAAACAGCCAAGACATTGAGGATTTGCTAATGAGATGCTAGCCTGAATTCAGAGGAGGAGAGATTCCTCAGATAGGGCTTAAGTGACTCCAGAGAAGGTACTTTCGATATTGTAGTGGTGCCATGAGACAACACCCAGATGTCTCCTTCAAGATCAAGGAACTCACTTTCCCAGCTGTCAGGAGTGTTGCCAGCTGACAGTTCACAGGTAAGACCCTCTCCAGAAATAGCACTCATTTGAAGGTAGTTCCTTTCCTCAAATCTATACCCATCCCCATCAGCAGCCTGCATCCAGTAACTAGTTGATATGGGGTTACAAAGGCCCAGCCCCTTGCTTTGATTCGGATCATCTCTAAAGGGCCATCCCAGTTCAGACCTCCCCCTGGGGTTGGCTGAGAACTCTGTTATAATGCATTGCCATTCAATTTCTCCATTTGTCCTATCTGAGCCAACTTTCAATCAAGGAACTCATCAGCTGAAGGAGAGGCCAAGTCCCCACATGGAAGGGACCTACAACCCCCTGGCGGATGTATGGAAATAATGATTTCCCGAGTCCTTCCCCAAAGGGACCTACAGCCATTTATTCAGGCTACCACATACTGAAAAAATAATATCAGATACTTCAAGGACTATTTGACACTGAGTCCAAGTTAACATTGATACCCATATGATCAACTGAGGCCTCTGTTGTGACTATGTCACAATGGCCTTTTTATGAGAGTGGAGTTATATGGGGTCAAATAATAAATGGAGTCCTGGTCTGGGTCCTGGTTCACTGTGTGTTCACTGGCTCCATGGACCCACCCAGTGATCATTTCCCCAGTACCCAAATATATATATATAATTTATAATTGACATCCTGGTAATTGACCGAACCTTTACATTTGTTCTTTTGCCTATGAGGTAGTGTAGTTCTTTTGCCTATTGTAGTGGGAAAAGCTAAATGGTAGCCTCTGAAACTTTCTTTCTTCCCAGCTAACACTAAAAGCAAAACAATATCACTTGATGGAAAGAATGGCAGAGATTCGTGCTACCTTTAAAGACCTACAGGGGTAGTGGCCCCTATCCTATCCCTATTCACTTAATTCACTAGTCTGAATTAAACAGATCCTGGAGGATGAAAGTGGACTATTACAAACTCAACCAACTAGTAGTCTCAGTTTCAGCTACTGTGTTAGTTGTGGTAACTTTGCTAAAGCAGATTAACACAGTCTTGGGTATATGGTATGTGGATATTGATCTGGTGAATGCTTTTTTTTCATCTTCATCATGAAGAAGGATCAGTTGAAATTCAAGTGGGATAGATAGTATATATTTACAGTCTTGCCCCAGGGCTATGTTAACTCTACCATCTTATGTTATAATAAAGTCTGAAAGGACCAAGACCATCTAGACATTCCACAGTATATCATACTAGTTTACCATATCTATGATGTTGTGTTAATTAAACCAGATAAGCAAGTAGTGAAACATCAGAAACTGAAAGACTTGAAAAGATATATGTTCACCAGGGAGTAGAGAGAAACTCTTCCAAGATTCAAGGACACACATCAGTAAAGTTTTTAGGAGTCCAGTGGTGTGGACCATGCTGGGACATCCCTTCCAAAGTAAAGGACAAATTATTACAACTTTGCCTCCTACCATTAAGAAAGAAGCACAACATCTGGAAGGCTCCTCAGATTTGAAGGCAGCCACTTCCACATTTTGCAATATTACTCTAACCTGTTCACCAATTGACATGGAAGGCTGCCATGTTTGAGTGGGGACAAGAGTAGAAATAGGCTTTGCAGCAGTTCAGGTTGTGGAACAAGCAGCCATACAACTTGAGCCAAACAACATGACAAACTTCATAGCATTAGATGTATCCATGGTGCATAGAGAGGCCATGTGAAGCTTATGACAAGCCTCAGTAGCGAAATCACAACAGAGCACTAGGGTTCTGGAGCAAGGCATGCCATCTATGGCAGAGAACTATACATTATTTGAAAAAAGAGCCATGATAGAGTCTGACCAAATGATATAGGTGATGATATGACCAGAACTTCCATCATGAGCAGGATTCTGTCAGACTCACCAAGTCATGAAGTCCTGCAGCTCCAGAAGCAATTCTCTAAAGGATGGAAATGGTATATCTAGGACCAGCATGAGCAGGGCCAAAGGGCACAAGTAAGCTGATCAGGTCTTTTAGACTTCCACATCGTCCACCACCATTATACAGGTGCCTCTCCCTTAGCTCACACTAAGGTGGGTCTATTAGGATCTGCTGATGAAAGAGGAAATAGGATGAGCTTGGTTCATTGGTGAGCCAGCTCAATATGTGGGTGAAGCTGAAATTAGACTGTGGCTTTGTATGGGGCATTCTCTGTACTAATTTGTTGTGGTTATAAAACAAGTAGCAAAACAGCTTACATTTGTATTTATTTTCTATTCCATACTTTTCTGCCCCATGTTTTCTCTCCTCAAAGTCCATTCCTTTCAAAAAAAATAAATGTGTTGGAGAAGTAGAAAAAAAAAAATCCCAATCAAGAATGGCCCTAAAAGACAGCAGTGAAGGGACTCCTCCCAAAGAACAAAGTTTCAGGAAGTGTACCTAGTCATATACTTCGAGTAGAAAGGGAAATGTCCTGTCCTGAGATTAAATATATATTTGTTTGTGTGTGCATGCGTGTGTGTGTGTGTGTGTGTATACAAACTCATGGACTATGGCAAATGTCTTGATTTGTTGCTTAGGGGATTAGAAGGAGAGAGATTAGAACATCACGGCCCAGGAGAACTGGGAAAGGAGCGTGTAAATGGACCTTAGGGAGTGGGCACAAAGTGTGAAAATCTTTGTATGACATGTTAATTCACAGTAGAGGGCGTCCACCATGGAAGAGACACTAAACCACTGAGTAGACAGAATGTCTCATCCAGCCCAGGGCTGGCACAATGGGTGCATGACAAGAGGAGCCATGCTTTCAAGGATAAAGGCTATGCATCAGCCCCATAACATGGGCTCCCACCCTCCAAGGCTAATACAGCTACTGTTGCTGTGAAATGTCTAACCTGCCACTCTCTAACAGATACTAGGAGTGAGCTTTCAATATGATACCATTCCTGGAAGAGACTAACCAGCCATCTGATGGCAAAACGATTACACGGAACCTCTTCAACCTTTACACTTCATCTTGACTAGAATTAACATATATTCTGGGTATGGGTTTGCCTTTTCTGCCTGCATGGCTTCAGCCAGAATGACTATCTGAGGGCTCATAGAGTAACTGATCTGTTGACATGGTATCCCACATAACATTGCAATTGACCAAGGGAACTTCTTTACAGTAAACAGGCCCATACCATGGAATCAATTCATTGATCCTATTTCATATTGTAACACCCAGAAGATGTTGGCCTGATAGAGCAATGGAACAGTTCTTTGAAGGCACAGTTAAGGTACCAGGTTGAAGATGATGCTTTATGTGTATGAGACACATCTTTTAGGGCCCAATCTATACCCTAAACCAATGATCATTATAAGGTACTGTGTCCCCAATATGTAGACTACATGGGTCCAGGAACTAAGGAGTGGAAGTAGAAGTGGTCCCACTTATCATCACCCCCAGTGACCCACGTGGGTAATTGATGCTTTTATCTCCACAACTCTAGGCTCTGCATGTCTAGAAGTTCTGATCCCCAAATCTAGAATTCTTCTACCAGGGGATAAGTAAGGGTCTCATTGAACTTTAAGCTATAGCTGTCATCCAGTATTTTTGGTTTTTTGCCAAGGCCAATAGGCAAGAAAAGGAGTCAACAACCTGCCAGGGGTAATTGATCCTTATCATTAGGAGGATAGAGGGCTATTCTTACACAATAGGACCAGTAAAGAACATGTCTAGCACTCAGATGAACCACTGCAGTGTACCTTGTTATTCTCTTGTCTAATTTTAAAAGTAGCCATGGCCTAAGAATGAGAATGAAAGTCTGAATCACCCCACCAGGTCAACCACCTAGACCAGCAGAGGTGCTAGCTGGGGTGTGGGGAATTTAGAATGGGCAATAGAGGAGGGAGTATCACTTGCAGCCTTTTGACCATCTGTAGCTGCAGGGCTTATAGTTTAGCCCACTAACTTTCCTCTTGTGAGTTTCCCCAAGAAAATAGATCAACAAGAATCTTCGAGTTACTGTTCCAAGATGGGGTGAATTTATATGAAGCAAATGAATTCACATAGCACAAGAGAAGAATTTACGTGGATGGTGTGATATGCTATGAGGATCCCCCCTTCAGGGCTGAGCAGTCATCCTCCCAGCTGCCAGGAGACCCTCCCCAAGAATCATCTTGGGTCAAAGGGAGCTGTCTCACTCAAGAGTATGTCCCCTTCCTGGGGGCAGCCTGTATCTTATAACTGGTCTATATGGGGTACTAAGGTCTTGGCCCCTTGCTCCATTCTCTGAAAGGTCGTCTCAGCTTCAGAGCTTCCCAGGTAATTAGCTGTGGCTAATCTATTGCAACTGTATTGCAGTTCAACTTCTCCTTTTGTTCAATCCTGCTTTCCTCATTCCTTGATATCTGTTGTAACTGAGATTCCTCCCAATAAAACACATGCACGTAAAACTTTATCTTACAGTCTCTTTCTAGAGGAACTGATCCTGTGACAGATATGAAATTTAAGGGTTCTCTCTATAGGTTAGGCAGCCTGATATAAATCAAAATTCTGATCACAGACTGATGATTATGTTACACTAAATCAAGCTGGATTTATTGAACACTCTGTCCTTATCAATTTCCTACTAATGTGGTTGGAACCCTGAGATTTCTCTACATTGTGGTAGAACAGCTTTGTGCTTCAATGGCTAAGGGAATGAAGTGTGAACAGGAAGAGGTTTGGAGAAACGTGAGAGATAGAGATCATGGTCCTAAGGCTGTGGTCCAAGAAGGATGCTTGTTGAATATCAAGAAACTTCTATCAGTTGGCCACTCTTAACTGAGAGTGGGAAGGATGTGTTGGGTCCCTGGGGTAAGAAGTATTTCAGAAGAGAATTAGGTACAAAAATGCAAAAGATAAATTTCTAATTGTTTCTGCGAATGGAATATAGACTTTTTGGGAAAATACCCTAAGTCTTATACTTCATATTCTTTGATGATTATGTTAGTTTACCACTTTTAAACCAGACTTGGCTGAAAATTACATATTTTTAATTGACCTTCAACATACAGAACTCCAATTCAACTAAAAAATACCCATGACCCAGTAATTCCTCTTTGGTAGATACCCCAAAGAAACTCTTGTACATATGGAAGAATGTTTACAGCAGCACTGTTCACAGTATCAAAACTTTAAAGCAGTCCATATATCCAATAAGAGAAAAATGGATGAACATTAACATAATGGAATACTATTATATTCAATAACAGAATACAGCAGTTGAAATGAACTACAGTGAAATGCAAAAATATGGAAGAATATAGCAATAGAACATTCAATGAAAAAAGTAAGAGCCAAAAGATTACGTAGAATATGATCCCATTTTTATAACAGTATGAAAACTACTAAAATGAAAAAAGATATTTCGTAAGAATACATGTAGATGCAATAAAACATGAAATTCAGGGTGATAGTTTCCTACAGTAGGGGAACGTTGGGGGATGTTTGATTAGATATAGGTTATTGTCATGGACCTAGCTTTTATTTTGGTGGTCGGTGGGTCCATGATGTTTATTACATTATTAAATAATCTGGGGTTCACACATAGATCACTGGTGTGAGTGTATCATGAACCAAACATTATGATTAATACAACAACAGTCCTGAAAGGGAAAAAAATAAATCCAAAAGATGAGCATATCTGATTTGCTCCTTCAATGTTACTCAAGTTTTCAGTATTACCCAATTACATACCTATGGTAAGTACTCTAAATTAGCTCATTGAACCCCCATTCTGGACCCCTTTTAGCATGCAGAGGCCAAAAAGCTAAAAACTACACTTCTCAGACTTCCTTGTAGCTAGAGCTTCACAAATCAAGGGTAATCAAATGAGACTTTGATCTAGAACTAAGCCATGTGAGAAGAGAGACAAAATGTCACACCGTTTAGCTGGTGTGGACAGTGGCAGAGAGGCACTGGCGGAGAAGCAGTATGTCCAGGAGCGGGCGGCTGGGTATCAGCTTCCTGAATCTGCAGCCTCTTGACCACTGCAGAGACAACCGCTCCCTTGACCCTGATGCACAGTTTGGTTTTGGAGTTGTTCTTGAAAGTTCAGCCTAGAGGGCAATTCTTTTCCTTTCACTGATACAATAAACCATAAAATACCCTTTAATAAATCCCTTTCTCTTAAACTTGCTGAATAGATTCTGTTCTTCAAAACTTAACCCTGGCTGATACAATATCCATAACAGAATTTTTCCTATTTCTCTATTAGTAAGATAATATTAAAAGAAAAAACAACTGTCATTGATTAGTCTTTTTTTGCTCAGTTTTCTTAATATCAAGAAAAACCATAAGCTTTCTTGTTCTTCAATTTAAATAGGAGTGACATATATAAATTGCAAATATGACACATACAAGTTTTTGTATCTCAGAGTCCATCTTATTTGAGATAGACAGTACATGTCTGAGTAATACCAAATTACTATGCACCAAGCATTCTTCTTTATAGTGAAGCAATATTGTGCTTATTGAGTATTAAAATTCTACAAAGGTAGAAAGGTGTGTGACGCTGTGATAATTAAATAAAATTCAACTTGCTATTAAAGTCACATCTACTCAGATGTTCCTAATACCTAATCATTAATGAAGAAGGCTTATTCCAATCCTGAAGTGACAGGAAGTGTATGTGATGTGGATACTTAGACAGGTCACTCATCCAGCAAAAAGGGACTCAGCAGGGCATCTGTTCATCCTCAGAGAATGGCTTAGTCTCAAGGCAGGAGTCCTGCCTGATTATGCAATGTGGTTCTTCACTGAGAAATGCCTAGACTGGACTTAGTTCTCTGTAAATGACATTTCCTGGGGAGGAGCCTTCTGTTTTCCATGTGTTGAATATGTGGCAAAATGACAATCAAGGACATGAGAAATTATAATAGCGTAATTGTGGGAAGACCACTACTCCCTGCTAGGCTCATTCTTCCTGTGATTGTTTTCTGCTGTGAGTGTAATCAAGTCATATTAAAACTATATAGTAGAAGACATTTTGTTAGCTGTCCCAACACTGCTTGCAGAAGGGCCCACCATACGTACTCTGGGGGTTGAGGGGCACGTAGGAGTGTAGGAGAAAGAACGGGGTGGGGGAAGGATTAGCTACAGCTAACTGGATGTATGGTGAACACCTGACTAAGGGATGATCTAGAAGAAAATTTGAACTCAGATCCACAAAACCCAACATCAGTAGTAGAATGCTGAGCTGGGCTGGGGACTATTTGGCCATGTGCAAGAGATAAGCAAGTAAAAGAATTTCTCGAAGAGAAAGAGCCAGAGTGAAGCAAACAGGAAGAAAGAAGCACAGACATGAAGAGGCTACACAGCCTCAATTTACATTCTGCTGAGAGAATATAATCTATTCTAAGCAATGCCTCAAAATCATGCATAAATGCACATCAAACAACCTTCACAAGGCATCTGCTTAGATACTGACCAATCACCATATTGAATAGATAGTCATTTCTGGGACCTTATTATGACTTTCATGGGGTGTAGGTACTTTTGTCATCATGGGTCCCTTATTCCATAAAAAAAATATATTATAAATTATATTTTATGACTGTTGGTATAAGGGCAAATATTATCCAGGCTGAATTCATTATTATGTATCCATTATTATTAATATAGTCATTTCTTTCCTCTGATTTTAAAAGAAATTAAAATTAAGACATTTTCATGGGCCCTGGAAGTGTCGTGGGCCGTATGTGCATGGAAACATAGAATTGTGTAACTAATGGATGAGTCAACCCTGAAAACTTTTAATACCTCTGAGGATTAGCTTTGGGGACTTTTGTAGAGCATAGGTTATAATTTCAATCCTCACTGTTCTTTTTAACACCTTTCCAATTTTCCTTTTCAGGTGAACTTCAAATTCTTCATGTACATTGCTTAAAAATGTTTGACTTTGTCAGCAGATACTGCCTGTTCTAAGTACGTCTGTAATTTGGCTGTAGGTTTTTAAGTGGTTGTCACCTCCATCCTAGAAATTGATGCATTTACTTTCCTGCCTCACTTGAGGAAGTATGTGACTTTGAACTGAGTCACCTCAAGGACATGATTAGCTTTCTGAAATGGGACTGTCTTCTGAGAGCATCACCCGAGGAGAAGTATCAGAGAAGAGATGGAGAATTCATCAGAGGAGATTGCAAAGGCCCCAGTGCAAAACGCACAGGGAAAATGGAATATGTGTGACCAACTTGTTCCAAATATAATTTTGATAAAGTGACTTGGTCCTTTTCTGCTGTTCTATAAAAGCTCAGTCTCCTTCTGAATCTCATTCCAGGACCTGGAATAAAATAAGCAAGGGTCACTTAGGACTATTCACAGATGGATAAATAGTAAATATCAATACGACTGTTTCTCAGGAATCCTGTATATTAATAAAATAATTATAATTTTTATTTTAGAATACTTTTTAATGTTGACTTTAAGTTATATTCAGTAGTTTAACTTCCCTTTCTCAGTCTTTGACAGATCAAACACAATATAGAGCAAAGTTTCTGGATATTTTGGGGATCACAAATTCTTTTGAGAACTTAAAAAAACTGTGAACCTTCTCCCTATAAAAAAGCACACAGATCTCCTGAGCTCATCCATGGATCACCCATTTGAAAAATCTTAATACAAAGAGTATAAATAATTTACTTAATAAGATAATGTAATAAATTTATGTGTAGAATTCTACACCTAAGAAAATTAGAATACTGCACTTTTCCTTTTCATGTGCTCATAGGATTATTTACAGAACTGATCATATAGGAAGCTGCAAAGAAAATCTCGATAAATTTCAAAAGTATGCAAAAAATTTACCATCAATATTCTCTGATCTATGTACAATAGAGGTAGAAATTACTAACAAAAGTATGAACAAAAAAATCCAACTTCGTGAAAATGTTAAAACTCTCTCCAAGTAACTTAGATCAAAGGGGAAATCAGACTGTAACTGCAGACTGCTTAGAAAATAACAATAATAACACTACATAACATACATTTGAGATATGGCCAAAGTTATACTCAGGGGTATATTTGTATTTTTTAATTCTTTCATTATTAAATAATAATGAATGAAAATAGATAAATTAAAAACTCATCCCAAGAAATTAGAAAAAGAGAACAGCAAAACAAACATAAGGGAAACATAAGAATGGAATTAATAAAGGTTAAAAAAAGAAATTGCTGAATTAGGAAACAAAAAATTAGTGGAATTAATATTTAAATTCACATAGTTTATGTGTATGCAAAGAACATTGGTGAATTGCATTGGCTGTTAATGATCCTTTCTGTGTTTCTAAATATTTGTCTTTTTCTTTTTTCTGTTAGTACTGAGTGGAATTATGGTTTAGATTTTGAGGCTAGCAAAAATATTAACTAATATTTGTAAATACTTTAGTGGTTTACAAAACAATTTTATATACATTATCTCACTCAACACTTGTAACAACTCTGATGGGTAGGGATAGGCGTTCTTATTATTCCTTTTTACAGATGAGGAAATTGAGATTGAGAGAAGCTGACAGACTTGCTGTATTGAATATTTCTTTAAATTTCATTTGTGATTAACCTTGGAGAATGAGGAAAAGTAAAACAGGCGTCAGTTTATATTTGGGAATTTTCCTATTCCTAAAATTATTTTGTACATTACCACTGGAAAGAGGAATAAAATGCATGCTATCATGTTTAGAATTCAGACAGCAAGTATGTTTGGGCTTAAAACTCTTTTAAGAACCAGGAAATTTAAGTCAGCCAGGTGAATGGTGTACTTCATTAACCTTGTCTTCCTGAGCAGATAGAAACTGTGAGCCAATAAAAATTAGACCTTTGCTCTTCTGGTTGAGTGTGAGGAGAAAATAAACCAATGAGAACTATGCCTCTACTTCTGATGTTGCAGAGGTGCAAGAGAGTGGACAGCAAGAGGTCACCCTGAATCCAGTGGACCATATTTACGGAGGTGTGGCGGAAGATCTGATTCTTTCTCCACAGAAAATCAGCAGTCTTCCTTTCCCATCCATCTGTTCAGGGCACACCCTGAGACACAGGCTTGCTTACTTCTGCAGTTCCTTCTGGTATAGAAAACGTGGGTTTCAACTAGTCCTGGAGAAATCATGGCATCTATTTCCATTCATCTCAAAAATAAAAATGCCTACCCTTGAGGGCAGTGTACCCTAGAGCCAGGGGTGGAAATACATGCTATTTGACAAATAGTCCCATTTCTATTTATTCCTGTTTGTCCATATTGCCCCAACTACAATAACACCCTCTTTCCTTTTTTAAGTGTCTTCTCTACAGAGTGGTTAATTTGGTGACAGTGTATGGATTGGTAGGCAAAATTTTAAAGGTGGTCTGAAAATGATTTGAGCTAAACCAGAAAACATTCTATCCACCTGCCAAAGATCATACTGTTAACAAAAAGATGTTCTGCTTCTGAATCTGACGTTCTTTCCACTTTTTGTCTACCCCACTGCTGCATGAATAATTCTACCCTCATGTTCAAAGCCAGTCTTACTGTGGTTCTCAGAGTCCCTGGTTCCTGCTATTGCCCTCAAATTTGTCATTACTGGTGCCACATAAAGGATACTAAAAAGATTTCCTGTTCCCCAAATATCTTCCCCATTCACTTTCTAAAATGCCAACTTACAGTGCTTTAGATGAGGCAAATGATTTGAATATAATTTTTGACTCTTGAAGCAACAGAAAATTTTATAATGGAAAAGACAGGATGAAAAACTAAAATAAATACATGATAAAAGCAACAAGATTAAGATGAAAGCAGAGATAGAATGTGAAAACACTTTCAATAAAATGACAGACACAAAAAAGAATAAGATCTGCTCTTAGTCTGGTGTGATAGTTAATATACTAATCAAATAATTATCGTTTTAGAAGGTGACTAAGATCCATCACATATTCATGAGAACAACTAACATTGATTTACATTCTGCAGCACCACAGCCCAGAGACATGAAGGAACCTGCCCAAAATCACACAGCCAGGAAGTGGGGCAGCTGGGACTTTGTTCAGGTGGTCTGGCTCCAGAGGCTTTGCTCAGCATCTGTGCTCTGTGCCTCTGATACTCTTTGATCTGATAATACTAATCCCCATCATTTATTCCAAGAAACAAATTCACAACTTAAGAAAAAAGCCAAAAGTACAAAAATGTTCGCAGTAGCATATTTGAAACAAAAAACTAGTAACTAGTAATAAACTAGATGTAAAAGAGATCCAGAAGCGTTAATAATATCCACCATTTATTGAGCACATATCCTTACGTACCAGCCACTGTCCTTATGTACATCATTTTACTTAATTGTCACAGCAGAGTGATCTTCCCCATGTTGTCAATGAATAAATGGAGGCTCAGGAAGGTTAAGTCACCTGCCAAAGTTCATAGGGCAAGTAAGTGACAGAGCAATGATTCAAATGCAGGCTGCATAAGTCCAAATTCCCTGCTTTCAACCTCCACTTAGTCCTGTCTCTGAGAGCACTGAGGAGTGCTCACATCTTTCCCAACCTGACCCTGGCCTTGACTAACTAAATGTACCTCCAGCAGCAAATCCAGGTAGGTGGGGCTTTGGGAAAAGCAGAATTAGAGTCAGGCCACACAGGTCCCCTCCACTTCTGGGAGTCAGAGTTACGAGCACTCCCCCATGTCCCAGCAGGGATTCCCCACACCATTTCTGAAATGATATACAAGGGATTTGCTCTGTCAGCAGGTATGAAAGGCAATGTCTCAAGTGAAAGTCCCCAGGGATGGAGGCTGGGAGCGGTAGAGGGGATGAGGCTGAATGCAATAATCTGGAAGAGAAGAGAAGAGAAGAGCATCTTCCTTTCTGAGCCTAGAGGAGAGCCATGTCTTCCCAATCTCTGTATCATTCTGGATGTAGAAGGAGAACTGGACATAGAGTTGCCAGATCTAGCAATTAAAAACACAAGATTCCCAACTAAATTTGAATTTTAGACAAATAACAAATAATTGCATGTCCCATGCAGTATTTTATCTGGCAACCTTAACTGGACAGCGTGTTTTTATCTTGTAAGAATGGGACTGCCCCTTTCAAAAGATCATTTGTATACATGATATTGCTCTGCAGTGTTTTGCCTTCAAGCCTTGCTTCCTCACTAGAGGGGCAGAGCTGATATCATTCTTTTATCCCACCTTGGTGCCTAGCAAAGTGCCTGGCATACAATAAACATTCACTAAATTCATCTCAACCCTAAATGTATGTTGAAATGAATGAATGACAGAGGAATTTATAATTAGAAAGTAGAATATTTAGAAATAGATCATCTGTGATTTCAACATCTCTCTGAAAAGTGCCCTCCTCTGTATGAAGGCTTCCCAGATTCCCATCTGTATTAGTCAGAGTTCTCCAGAGAAACAGAACCAATAGGATGTTGTATATATATATGAAAGAGAGAGAGATTTATTATAAGGAATTTGTTCACACAATTATGGAGGCTGACAATCCCAAGATCAGCAGTCAGCAAGCTGGAGACCCAGGAGAGCTGATGGTGTAATTCTAGTCTAAAGGCCAGCAGGCTTAAGACCCAGGAAGAGTCACTGTGTCAGTGTGAGCCAGAAGGCAGGAAAAAAAATCGATGTCCCAGCTCAAAGGCAGTCCAGGAGGAGGAATTCCCTCTTATTCTGGGGAAGGTCAACCTTTTTGTTCTATTCAGGCCTTCAGTTGATTGGATGGGGCCCAACCACATTAGGGAGGGCGATCTGTTTTACTCAAGCTATCAATTTAAATGTTAAACTCACCCAAAACACCCTTACACCCAAAATAACGTTTGACCAAATATTTGGGCACCTTGTGGTTCCATCAAGTGGACACATAAAATTAACCATCACACCATCCCCAAGCAGAATTAGTTGTTCCCTACGGGCTCATGTAACACAATGAAGGACAAGCATATTTAAGGAAAGGTACAAGGCATTGGTCTCAGCACTTCTAAGTTATTAGTAGCACTTTAAGTGTTGGCTATTCTTATTCCTCCATTATAAGACTCTTCTAGTGTTTTTGACCCTTTACACATGCCCCTGTGATGGCTACATGTCTATGCCCCAGCTCATTGCGAATTCCTTTAGAACAGAAACTTAGTGCCTAGCACAAAATAAGACCTCAACTCAGGTTTACTTTTTTTTAAATCTGTTTGTTATCTTCTCTGAGCATTGCTTTTATAGGTAAGATACATTTGGCTCAGGTGTCCTCAATTAGGAAGTACCAATGTGTTCTCCCGAACCTGAAGGACAGACAAGCTGCCCCAGGGATATGCCGTATCTCTGAATGGCAAGAGAGAGTCATGACTTGATTGACTGCAGCCTTCACAAGCTGCTGCAACACCCTGCCACTGGATGGAAAATCATTATCATTGTTTGTTTGTTTTTTTTTTTAAAGATTTTATTTATTTTTTTCCCCCCAAAGCCCCAGTAGATAGTTGTATGTCATAGCTGCACATCCTTCTAGTCGATGTATATGGGACGCGGCCTCAGCATGGCTAGAGAAGGGGTGCGTCGGTGCACGCCCGGGATCCAAACCCGGGCTGCCAGCAGCGGAGCGCGCGCACTTAACCGCTAAGCCACGGGGCCGGCCCAATCATCATTGTTTTATAGATGCCACCTCTGAAGTGATACATCCCAAACTACCATACTATTTTGTGGGATACTCTTTGTGCGGTGATTTGCTTTCTTTTTCCCAAAAATCTCTTCCACTGGTCCATCAGGGGCCTTGAATTCTAATTAATAATCACATATTAGAGCGATGTCTATAGGTGTGGTCCAGGGACCACCTAAGTCAGAAAGTTTCAGGTGATGGTTGAAAATGCATATTCATAAGCCTACAGTACCCAAACGTATCATATCAGAATCTCTAGACTAGAAAATCTCCATTTTAACAAGCACGCAAGTGACTTTTATATCTACTAAGGTCCGAGATCCGTAGCTTTAGATTTTTCAAAATGCTTTCATATATATTATCCCTTTTAAAACTCACATCAGTGCTTCTATTAGGCTTGCTATCATTAGCCTCATTTTACAGACTAAGAAACAGAAACATTGTGTTAATTTCCTAATGCTGCTTTAAAGAAATCATCATGTACCTAGTGATTTAAAACAATACAATTTATTTTCTTACAATTCTGGAAGCCAGAAGTTTAAAATCAGTTTTATGAGACTAAAATCAAGGTGTCAGCAGGGGTGGCTCCTTCTGGAGGCTCTAGGAGAGTCTGTTCCTTGCCTCTTTTAGCTTCTGGACACTGCCTTGGCTTGTGGCCGCATCACTCCAATCTCTGCTTTCGTCTTCACATTGCCTTCTCCCACTCTATTTTCATGTCTCCCTCTTGCAAGGATTCCTAGGATAACATTGGGCTCACCTAGGTAATTCAGGATAATGTCTCCATCTTAAGATCCTAATGTAATCACATCTGCAAAGTCCCTTTTGCCAACAAGGTAACATTCACAGGGTCCAGGGATTAGGATGTAGACATCTTTGGGGGGCACTATTCAGCCTAACACAGACACTACATGACTTACTGAGATCCATAGCTGGTGAATGGCAGAGCAATGCAAACCAATGACTTGTTTTCAAATTGAAATGACCCCATTAAACTGTGCTGTTTATTGATACATCATTGAGCATCAGTTCTTCAAATTAGCTTCAAGTGGGATCTTGAATTGATTGCATGCGTGACAGGACAATTGGACTATAGGCAAAGGCTATGCCTGGGTGGAATGCCACAGCGAGAACCCTGGGCTTCCATGAGGCACCTTGCAGATGGCATCTGGAAGAATGAAGCGGGATGGAAAACTGCCAAAAACTTTAGCTAACCTGGAGCAGGGCTCAGATGCAATGCCACAAGCCTGTGGAACTTTTGCAGTCACTAGAGATGAGCCCTCTTCAGACTCCAAACTGGAGCACTTGAGGACACCCAGGACTATACAAGAGGGCTTACAGGCTTCCCCGTCAAACTGTGGGCCCAGACCAACGGCACCAGCAGCACCTTGTTAGAAAGCAGAACCTCAGGCCCCACCTCAGACCAACTGAAGCAGAATCCTCATTTTCACAAGATCCCCAGGTGACTTGTATGCACATTAAATTTTGAAAAGCATTGTCTTTTATCACAGCTTATTGCCTCCATGTACATGGGAGAGTGGAGTTGTTGATACATTTCAGGCCCAGGGCATCATTATGATCTGAAATTGGTCATTCTTAAAAGGATGCTGTAAACTCTACACAGGCTGACTGATGTAAAACACAAAGGAAAGCTCTGAGTCAAAATGCCCTCAAGGTTATCTGCTGTAGAACTGAAGCGATACTGGGTTCATTAAAAGAAATAATTGCAAGCCAGAAAGGACAAGAGTCAAGGGCGTCCTTTGAACATTGTCTTCGTTCAATTTAAGAAATCTGGAAAACATCCAAGTGTGATCTTAGACTCTAGGCATGCAATGCTAAAAGCTACCACCAGGTCAGAATAAACTGAAAGGAAATGTAAATGTCACTTGAATATAATATAAAAATGTATGTCATCCAAAGGTTAGCACATTAATAGGAGAGAAGACATAAAATACGAGAAGTCATTATGAAGCTTTATTCAATTATTTTTAGAGAAATTAATTACTTGAAAAAGTTATATAAGAATTGTGTTCTGATTTGGTTAAGCCAGACATAGATACATTTATTCATTCAATTGAGCAAACATTTGTTTGTGCCAAGTACAGTGGACATAAAGATAAACAAGACACAGCATTTGCTCTCAAGAAATTCACAGAAGAGACACATAGGTCCTTTTAAAAAGATGCAACACACGTTAATAAGTACAGGGTAATAAGTACAGGGTAATAAGTGCAGGTAATAAGTACAGAGTAATAATAAGTGCAGGTAATAAGTTCAAGGTAATAATAAGTGCAGATAATAAGTTCAAGGTAATAATAAGTATGGGCAATAAATACAGGGTAATAGGTACAGGGTAATAAGGCACAATCTGTGACAGAAGCAACAATGTTGATGAGTAAAGTAGAAGCAATCGAAAATTTAGAAAATACAAAAAGCAAGAAGAAGAAAATAAAAAGCATATATAGTCCCACTGCAGGATTTCGCACTTAAAATGTTGCCATATGCCCTTTGGGACTTTTGCCCGTGCACATATATCCATCTCGTATTTACTTCTGATTTATAGGTTGAACCATCTGGAATTGCTCCTTTTGTAGGCTAAAAATGATTGACTATTGGCAACTTCAGATGGTTCAACTTAACACTTTCAAAAATGTCTGGGGATAACTTATAACAGTAAAATATATAAAACAGGTCATTTTTTAAAAATGAGAACAAAAAGTACTTGAAATAGCAGATGTATAAATGGTCCCAGACACCTGAGATCCATTAGTTACTGCCTTTGCACTTTATATCGTGGCTGTGAGTTTCCTGGAAGCTAAGAAACGGCAGAAAACACATTCTGTTATTAAAATTCTCCTAATTAAAGGAAGCATATGTTGTTTACCTGGAAAAATGAACTTTTCCTCTCAGTGAAACAAAAAGAATTTATTATTTTAAATGATGCTCTTTGCATGATTCTCTCCATTAGAGCAAAAACTATAATATTAAATCTTTACTCAGTGATGGCCTAATTTAACACTCAGAGAGAATTTCAAGAAGCAGATTTCGAAAACTAACAAGTGTCTCAGATTCAGTCTGAGAAACTGCTTCAAGTAAGCTTTTAGCAGGTGCCAACTCATAGTCAAATTAGCTCCTACATTCTCTTGAAGTGCTGGTAATCTATGTCATTAATTGAAGAGCACTCCGTGTGTTTTAGATGCCAGAAATGTTGTCAGAGTTAACTTTCTGCTATGACAATTTATTTAGGAACTTGATTCTTGTTCAAACAAAAGATCATTTCTGTGTCACCCAGGTTTGCTCAGAGAGCAAGGACCAGAGATGTGCTCAGGTGACTTCTTTGAGAAAATGTCACACCATCAGGCCTAATGAGAACTGGAATGTTGAATATCTGTCAGGGTCATTTAACGTGTTCAGCATTTCTGTGACCTTGCCTTAGCCCTAGAGACACAGCTGTCATCTCACCTTTCCTGGTTCCTGCTAGTACGCATTCTCCTGAGCCCTTTCTCTCTATCTTTTCTTCTTTTATATTTCTGTTGCTTCCATCCTCTCTCTCTGTGTGTGTCACATTCAACGTACCCTCCAGGGGGAGAGGATTTGATTAAGTCATAGCTATCCAATATGGAGCACCCTTATTGAGCAGAGTGAGGTGATCACAGAGGCTATGGGTTAAGACTAAGGGCTCTAGAGTCAAGCAGACAGAAAGAACCTGGGTTCAAGCCCCAGCAACTCCACTTATTAGCCTGTGACATTGGACCAGTTACTAAGCCTCTGTGATGGTGCAGGTTGGTCATGAGACACATGTGTTTCAAGTTGGATGATTATCGAGAACTTTTTCAATCCTGTCAGGGTATCTCTGTAACTATATGTGTATTATTATTAAGATGCATTTGATAATATTCCAACCAACCTCATAGGACTATTGTGAAGATTAAAAATAACAATCAAGTGAAGGCCTCTGCATTGTGTTTGACTCACAGTAAGTGCTCATTAAATACTTAGCTATTATTACTACGTTCAGCCCTTGACAATTACTTTTGACCCCGATTTCTGGTTTAATCAATATTGGGCAAATAACAGAGTCACACGACGCCAATCCTGGTAACTTTGGGTGCAAGGAACCATCTTTTTTCCAAAAGGGAGGATAAGCACGGTATGTGCTTAGTGTTTTACACATTGTTCAGGAAGATCCCATTTCTGCATGAAATAGGATGCATTTAGCATCATAAGCCTGGAAGATATGGTTAGGGCTTTAAATAATTAAAGACATTATTACAAACTGTCCTCTTTGACCATAAAAGGAAAGAACAAGTAGAATAGCATCCTGGGGGACGCTCCAGGATTTATCTGCTTTTGTTTCCTAATCATTTCCCAGACATAAATCTTGATGCCACAGCTAGATTGGGAGTTTGAGAACAGAAAATCATATATTTTAATTTCTTTTTATTTCCCCAAACTGCTAGGCAAATAAATAACAGATTCTCAAAAAGCACTTGTGACCTGTCTTGTTGAAGACAGTTAAGCATTTGCTCAGTGGTAAATGGAACTAACATGCAATTTTTTTTTTTTTTATAACTTTTAAGGTATGACTGCAGCAGAAATTCTCTTGGAGTCCTTTGAAAATGCTCTGCTCTCTTAGCCCTACGCATACCTCTCCATCACATTTGTCACAGTGATTAGCAGATCTCCATGATTGCTTAGAAAACAAGAGAGACCCAAGTCACTTCCATTATTTGAGGCTTATGCATTAAAAAAAATTTTTAAATCAAAAGAATGTTATAAAACAAAAACAATGCAATATAACTCTATTATTTATAAGACCAAAGATAAACACCAATATTAATTAATAAAGGAAATATAACAAAAATAATTTTAACAGTCAGTTTCCAGTATTTCTATAGTTTAAATTTTTCTCAAAATCATAAAAGGAAACAGTAAAAATATAGTAAGATAAATATATTAACTTACAGTGTACTACAGATGGTGTGGTCTGACAATGAGATACATATGTTTAAGTTGTATGACCTTGAACAACTTCTTTGAATCTTGTCAGAGTGTCTCTGCAATTATATGCATGTTATTATTTGTAAACAATGTCTTGAGGACCAAATGGCCCTCATGCAGCACCCACTCCCAGCCAGGTATAATAATTTCATCAGCTGCTGTGGGAGTAGTGTCTACAAGCAGACAAGTAGACGCTCACAATTTAAAGGTCCTTAGGAGTCTTCTTGCCCAATCTCACTTTCCCATTCAGCTTTCTTCTCCCCCCTCCTCCCTTCCCCACTCTGCCAACATCTGCTTTTAGTATTCGATGAAAATGAGCCAACATTTTTGATAATCAGCAAAGTGATCTAGACTCTCTAAATTTTCTTTGCATATTTTAATCATTTACTTAACAATTTATAATTTTTTTTAGGTGCTGTTTTATCTACGACACTGTAAAATTCATGGAAAGCATGGATAATGTCTATTTTGTTTATTATATAGCAATTCCTAAGCACACAATAAATATTTGTTGCTTGACTGGATTTTTGGACACTCTCCTACATGAATAGCAGGAACATAAATTGTAGGGAAATTTGCCAATGTATTTATATGCATAGAAAATCTGCTGGGGAAACACAAATAATGTTAATAGTAGATATCTCTGAGAAGTGGGATTATGGAGGGCTTTTATTTTCTGGGTCATTTAAAAAAAAAAACAGCTCCAATGTTTTCCCTTAACCTACTTAAACATATGTTTTTCTTCCTTCCTTCCTTCCTTTCTCCCTCCCTTTGACTTATATTTTAAAAGGTCCTTCAATGTCTGGACGCATCTTACTAGATCACCCACTGGCTCTCATTAGAAAGCTCTCCTCCAGTTAATCTATCCATCCATCCATACAAACAATATTTACTGAGAGCTCATGACTTGCCCGGCACCGCAGAGTGGGGAAACCGACACATGAATAATTCATTACACTACAATGTGGTTAGCGTTGCATTAGAGACACATGCAAAGGGCTGTAGGAGTGCAAAGGGGGAGTGATTGACTTTTGCCCAGATGCTGAAGGAGGTAGGGGAAGGCTCTAGAAGAAAAAAACCATATTCGATCTGGACCTTGAAGAGAAATTTAGCTAGGCAGAAAAGCGGAGGAAAAATACTCTAGGCAGAGTGAGCAGCCCATGAATAATTTCATAGGAAATACATGTATGTATTTCATATGGAGTGAAATACTGTGTGCCTGGAACACAGGAGTCCACAGGGAGGAGTGACTGCTCAAACCCAGACATCTCAAGTCCTGCTTTCTCCAGTAAGTCTTCCTGGATGCTCTTGGTTCCTTACGGCCTCTCCATTCTTGTAGTCCTATTGGCCAATTATTTGGCACCCAATTCAAGACTTCTTTTATTATTCTCTTGTATTTCCCTGTCTGGTTTGCATCCTTCTCAAGAGCAAAGACTATGCCTTATCTTTGTTTCTCTAGTACACACTTCAGCAACTGATTAATGTACTCTTCGGTGCATGGCAAGCTCTTAAAACTCATTGTGGACTGATAGACAGGCGACCCCTTAGCTTCTGTGTTTTTAGCTACAAGGCTGTCTGAAGAGCCACACAAAAATGGTTAATCCGAAAGGTGACTGACTGCAGCAGTTTGGTATACCACTGGGCTAAGTACTAATGTGCAATCACCCCAAACCATCTTTTGAATCTTCTCTCAAAGTAAAAAGAGCAGACCCGCCACTGGTGCAGAACCAGAGTTTCTATAAATAAGACCTGCTGTGGCCCCATCAGACCGTTCAATACTGACTGAAGAGCTTGCAGTGTTTACTAAACTCCTGAGATCACTAAAGTCTGAAGTAATCTCTCATGCCTCATTAATCTCCAACGTTTGAAGTAATCGCTAATGTGTAATAAATCTCTAGTCTCTGAAGGTTTAAGCCACACAGATGTGTTGTTTCAGATGAATAATGACAAATATGATTTTGCCATTCAGTCATTCAACCCACACTTAGGAAATACATATCATGTTCAAAGCACTGAACTGGGATCTTTTCCTGTGACCCACACTTCTGTGCCCTAACTGCTCTACGTCATAATGAAAAATGGACTACCTCACAAAAAATACATAGTGGACAAGAAGTTTTATGAATGCAAATTAAAGGATTATTTTAGTGTTCAAATAGACCAGGGGAATGTTTCCCATTGGTTTAAGGGTAAAGACTTGGAGATTCATTCATTCATTCACTCAATAAATGTTTATAGAGAACCTGTAATTTGTCAAACACTGTACTAGAAACCGACATATAATGATGAACAAAAGAGTCATGGTTTCTGCCTGTATGGAGCACACCATGCACACAGAAGGCAGAATCATCTAGAGCTTTACGTTTTACCATCCTTTACTGAATACTTATTTTGTGCCAGGCATTAACATGGTCAAGATATGTTGAGTGAATTAGGAATGTCCATTAATTTAAAGCATGTCTTTTATTTGGATGATAATTGTTTAGAACATGCGATTTGGGGTTAAAAGACTTGAGTTCTATTCTGCCTTGTATTAGGTATGTGATCTGAGAAAATCCTTTCCTTCTTTGTGCCTCAGTTCCCTTATCTGTAAAAATGGGAAAGTGGAAAACATCTCATTTCTGGGGTTTTGAGGGAGCATGTAAGACAACTCTCTGTGCCTTTGTATGTGCCATTCTCACTCCCTGAATTGTCTTTCCCATCTCTCCACCCCTTCTGCCTTCTTCCCCATCTCCTACTTATCTTTGAAACCCCAGCTTAGGTAAGTGTCACTTCATGTAAGAAGTCTTGCTCTTTCTATCCCTAATGGTGCTGAGTACTCTCTCCTCTGGGTCATCGTTGTACCCACCCAGGCTTTTATTGCCACATGATATCGTTATGTAGAAGGGCAGAGCCTGTGTCTTGTTCACATGTTCTGTACCTAGCATAGGGCCTGACTCATAACCAGTGCTTAAAAACCTGCTGAATAAATGAATAAAAACTATGTTGGGAAAATGCTTCATAAATTCCAAAGTATTAAACAAAAGTAAGATTATTATTGGTATCATTTTTCTTCCCATTCAAGTGGGAATCAATTCATCTTTACAAAATATAAAATTTATTTTGGCCTAATTCTGATATGTAACTGCGGTGGACAGTATGCTGCTCACTAATATATCAGTTCTCCTCTCCTTCTGGGCACACAGGAGAATTGCACTTCCCTGCCCCCTTGAAAGTAGGAATAAACACATGATTTGCTTTAGCCGATAAATTTGTGTGGCATAGGTCACTTCCATGTGGAAGCATTTCGTTGCCAGTGCTTGACCGTTCAGCTCTCTCTTCCCTCCATTGGTGGTCATGGAAGTGTATGTTGACACGGAGGTGCCATGAGATTGAAGAATCCCAGCATGGTAACCTTGCACCACAAAGAGAACAGCTGTCTGCAGACTAGACTTGGCATGACTGAGCAATAAACGTGTATTCTATTCATCCTTCGAGATTTTGCCATTTTTTATTACCACACCATAATCTAACTTATCTTGACTGATAAAGTCACCAACTCACTGCTAGGAAAAAAATACGGCAATTGTCTGGGAATATAAACAGGGTAATAACCAAAACAAAAAGCATGAAGAAAAAATTTGTGTGAAAAGTATACATCTGAGAGTCGAACCATAATATAAAGAATCTAGTCTAGTTGATGGAGTGTTAAACCTCTCTTAACTTGAATCTCCTTCCCAAAATCTAGAGAAATTTCTCTCGTAGTCAGCACTGAAGCAGGAATCAAATCCTGTACTTAGATCAGAATGAAATTATATGCAACAAAAATAATTTTTGAAACAAGTCATTTGGTGTAACTTGTTTTAAAGAAATGTGCTTAGGATCTTCCACCAACATGATCACTGCTAGCATGGTCTGTTCACTGTACCCCTTCCCTAATGTGAGTGCTAATGAGGAGTGTCTCACGATTTCCAGTCCATGAGTGCAAAAGAGGGAAACATTCTTTTATGGATTTAGTTATGTTTTCACTTTTTGTCTTATTGTGAAATATGTACATACATGCATACACACAAAGTATGTGAAACATATATTTACAGTTTAACAAAAAACTGTAAAGTGAAACTGATATAGCCACTACTCAGTTCAAGAAATAGAACATTACCAAGACTCTAGAAGTCCCCCATGTATTCCTCTCACTGGAGGAAACCACTGGCCTGGCTTTTGGGATAATCATTTTCTTACTTTTCCCAGTAGTTCCCTGTAGTGCCTATTTTTAAATTTGTTATATCACATGTATTGTGGCATAACTTATGTACGATAAAATGTACCATTTAAAGAATACAGTTTAGTGAGTTTTGCAAATGCATATACCTATGTTACCACCACCCCAATCAAGATATAGAATTTTCATCACCCCAAAAAGTTTCCTCGTGTCCCTTTGCAGTAAATTCTCCTAGTCCCAGCCCCAGGCTACCACTAATCTGCTTTCTATCACTATAGGTTAGTTTAGCCTCCAATAGACTTTTTTTAATAAATGGAACCATACAGTATACACAGCACATACTGGCTTCTTTCATTTAGCATAATCTATGTCTGATTTTGAACTGTATATGAACAGAATCATAATGTATATTATGATTCTTTTGCATCTTGCTTTTTTGTTCAACATTCTATTTGTAAAAGTCATCCATAAACTTGCATGTGCCTAAAATTCATTCATTTTTATTGCTGTATATAAACCATTGTACAACTATAGAATAATTTATTTATCCATTCTGTTATTAATAGTTGAGCTGTTCTATAGTTCCACTGCTGTCATGTATTAATTTTTTAAGTTGATTTTTATATCCAGCTAGCTTGCTAATTCTTATTAATAATAATGACTCCTGTGTGGATTCTTTTGGATTTTCAGTGCAAATATTCATATTTCTCTGTGAATAATGACCATTTTCAATCCTTAAAATCTCTGTATCTTTAATTCATTTTTCTTGTTTGTTCAACTGCTCTCACGAAGACTTCCAGTACAAACTTAGATAGAAGTGTTGATAGTGGCACCCTTGTATTGTTCCTGATCTCAAAGGAAAAGCTTTTTAATTATGAGGTGTAATTATTAGGTATGAAGTTTGCTGAAGATTTTTGTGGTTACTCTTTATCAGAATATTCTTCACCAAAATGACGTTCTCCTTTAATCTCAGAAGTTTGGGGGGGCGGGAATCACGAATGATCTAAATCTACTAAGAGTTTCAACATGATTGGAAAATGAATTTTATCACATATTTTTTCTGCAACTATTGAGATGATCATATGAATTGATATTCTATGATTTAACTGGTATTCCATTATTAAGCCAATCTTCCATTCCTGGTATAAACCAATTTGCTAATAACATCTCATCTAGTACATATTTTGTTTATTTTTGTTTACATACATCTTTATGAGTAAATTGGCCTGTAATATGCTTTTCTCATACTCTGTCAGGTTTTGGTTTCAAGGTTTTGCTAATCTTATAAAAGCATAGCGGAGTGTACCCTCTTTTAAAATTTCAACCTTGTGGACTTATTTTTTCTTTGAATGTTTGGTAGAAGTCACCAGTCAAGCTCTCGGGGCCAACAATTTCCTTTGTGGAAAACTTTTAATCACACATTTAAATTTAGATTTTTGACTTCTAATCCTTTTTGATTAAGTTTGGTAACATTTTTTCTAGGACTTGCTCTATTTTTATAAATTTTTAAATTTATTGGTATGAAGTTCTTCATAAAAATCCCTATGTTCACACTTAATATCTGTGGCATTCTGCAGTGTTCTGTATAGTTTAAGTCTAGTTTGTTCACTATATTCTACAAATATTCTGTGTTCTTGCTTTTTCTGTTTGTTGGTTTACTTGTTTGCTTATTTACTGAGAGAAATGGATTAAAATTGTCCACCATGATTGTAGTTTTGTGTATTTCTCTTTGTAGTGCTCGAATTTTAGCTTTATATATTTAGAGGATATGTTGATCAGTGCATAGAGATTTATAATTGTTATATATTCTGGATAACTGAATATTTTTATCATTATGAATCACCCCCTATCTTTAGTAGTTGTTTTGTCATAAGGTTTATTTTTTCTGATATTAATGTAGCTGCAACCAACTTTCTTTAGTAGGTAATTTTGCAAGGTGTATATTTTCCCAAACTTTTACCTTTAAATATACCGTACCCTTAGGTTTTAGATCTGTCCCCTGAAAACAGCATATAGTCTGATTTTTTTTTTAAATCTAGCTTGAATATCTTTGCCTTTTAACTGGATCCTTTTGTCCACTTATAATTAGTGCAACTACTGGTATATTTGCATAAAATATCATTTTTCATTTCTAATGTGTATTCTCTGTTCTACGTTTTCTTTTTTCTCTCCTTCCTTTCTTACCTTTTGTTGATTAATAGAATATTTATATTATTTCATTTTTCTCCTACTAGTTTTCAATTCATACAGTTTGTTTCTATTCTGTTCATAGTTAACCTAGAACTGTGTTCTCCAATACAGTAGCCACTAGTCAAGTGTTGCTATTTATATTTTAATTAATTAAAATTAAATAAAATTAAGAATTTAGTTTCTCAGTCACACTAGGCACATTTCAAGTGCTCTAATGCTATATGCATCTAGTGGCTACTATATTGGACGGTATAATGGACCATTTTCACCATCTCAGAAAGTTCTATTACATAGAGCTGCCTGCAAACTACAACATACATAGTCTAAAGTAAATCAATACTTTAATTACCTCCTAGATAATTCAAGGACTTTAGAACATCATAACTCAATTTAACACAGCCCAGTTTGTATGTTATGGTTGCTGCATGTGATAATTCAGTTAAAAATCTCACTAGGCAGTATTATTATAGTTTTATAGAGTCAATGTTCTTTACATACACCCATATTTTTTTCACTTCATTTATTCTCTATTCCTTCTTATGGTAGTGATAAACTCTGTTTTGGTCTGTTTTTAAAGATCTTTATTTCACTTTCATTCTTAAAAGATCTTTTTACTGGATATAGTGTTCTAGGTTGTCAGGCAGTTAATTAATAACAATATTTTGCTAACTTTCTGTCATCTCTCTCATAGTTGATCAAAATTTGATTTTTTTTTTTAATGTTGAATGTTGAGATGCATAAAACATAAAACATGTAACCTCACATACACCCCTAGTGTTTGAGTACTGCTACAGCTTTATGCCGCACAAACAATGTAGCCACTAGAGGCCCCAACACAAGAGGGAGTTTGACAGAAGAGGAGCAGGACTGGAACGTGGCAGCAATCTTAGCTTCTCGCAAAGTATCTTACTTTTGCAAATTTTATAAAAACACATGCTTACATTGGCAAAGGATGATGAAACCACCACTCAATATTTGAAAGAAAGCACACACACACACACACACACACACACACACACAGCTGAATTTATTGCTATAATCAGGCACAGCCTCTCCAAGTGAAGCAGACTGCTGATCTCTATTGGGTTTTGGTAAGGGTGGAGTTCCAGTATTGGTGATTTTCAGGGGGAAAATGGATTGATAGCATCTGTAGAAGCAGTTACTGGGTGAGACTCTTGTTGACTGGTTGACATTAAGATGTGCATTCATTGGAGTGAGTCTCTGGTTGGCTGACTTTCAGAAGTGAGTGGCTGACAATTGGCTGACTTTCAAAAGGATTTTCACTGAGACAAGTTGTCCTTGATCTATTGAACAGGGGCTTAAACAAAACCAGTTCTGATTGCTCCTTGCTACTAAACTACAGAACAACCAGTTTTTTCTTAGGAGCATGGGAACCTTTCTTTATTCTCAATTTGAAACATTTCCAAGGCCCTCCCTGGGCCTTAGAAGAGGTTGATATAAATGTGGGGCCTTAAAGCTTAAGTTTCATTAACTTCATGGTAAATCTACCCCTGAGGCCGGGATCATGACTATTTCAGCTTTACCCCGTAGCCCTTCAGTCCCTGCTTATGTAGGGGTGTATCCTTTTGCTTCCCCGCCTCAGGTAGGAGACATGGAATTCTATCCCCACTGGAAGGCCAGGCTATAAAAACCAATGCCCATTTATAAAGTTTTGTTTCTTCTGGACCAAGAAAAGTAATCAGGGAAAAAGTGGTTTGAAGTTCTCACTTTACTTAGATTTTGAATTAGTTAATCTTTGTTATGTGTGATGGCTCTTTTATGCCTTTAAGAAGGTTATCTTTACTCCAGCATTTAAAATTCGAGTAATGAGATAGTATCTCATACTTATTAGGATGTCTACTACCAAAAAACCAGAAAATAAGAAGTTGACAAGGATGTGGAGAAATTGGAACCCTTGGACACTGTTGGTAGGAATGTAAAACGGTTTAGCTACTGTGGAAAATAGTATGGTGTTCCTCAAAAAATTTAAAATAGAATTAGCATAAGATCCAGCAGTTCTACTTCTGGGTATATATCCAAAAGAATTAAAAGCAAGGTCTTGAAGAGATATTTGTATCTCTTCATATTCATAGTAGCGTTATTCACAATAGCCAAAAGGTAGAAGCAACACAAGTGTTCATTGACAAGTGAAAAGGTAAAAAAAATGTGGTATATACATACAATGGAATATTATTCAGCCTTAAAGGGGAAAGAAATTCTGTCATATGCTACAACATGGATGAATGTTGAAGACATTGTGCTAAGTGAAATGTCAGTCCAAAAATACAAATATTGCACGATTCCACTTATAAGAGGTACCTAGAGTAGCCAAATTTATAGAGACAGAAAGTAGAATGGTGGTTGCCAGGAACTGGGGGGAGGACGGAATGGGGAGCTGTCATTCAATATCTACAGAATTTCAGTTTTTTAAGATGAAAAGAGTTGTAGAAAATCCAACACACCTTCATGATAAAAACTCTCAGTAAACTAGGAATAGAGGGTAACTTTCTCAACTTGATTAAGACTATTTACAAAAAATCAACAACTAACACCATGCTTAATGGTGAGAAACTTAAATCTTCCCCACTAAGATCAGGTACAAGGCAAGGATATCCCCTCTCATCACTCCTTTTCAACATCATACTTGAAGTACTTGCTAATTCAATAATGCAAGAAAAGAAAATAAAAGGTATATGGATTGGGAAGGAAGACATAAAACTGTCTTTCTTTGCAGATGACGTGATTGTGTATATGGAAAACCCAAAAGAATTGACAAAAAGACCTTGGAACTAACAAGCAATTATAGCAAGGTTGCAGGATACAAAGTTAATATACAAAAGTCAATTGCTTTCCTATGTACCAACAATGAACAAGTGGAATTTGAAATTAAAAACACAATAAGATTTACATTAGTACCCAAAAAACCAAAATACTTAGGTATAAACCTAACAATATATATATAAGATCTGTATGAGGAAAACTACAAAACTCTGATGAAAAAAATAAAAGAAGAGCTAAATAAATGGAGAGATATTCCATGTTCGTGCATAGGAAAACTTAGTATTGTCAAGATGTCAGATCTTCCCAACTTGATTGATAGATAGATTCGATGCAATCCCAATCAAAATCCCAGCAAATTATTTTATAGATATTGAAAAACTTATTCTAGAGTTTATATGGAGAGGCAGAAGACCCAGAATAGCCAACACAACATTGAAGGAGAAAAACAAAGTTGGAGGACTTACACTACCCAACTTCAAGACTTACTATAAAGCTACAGTAATCAAGACAGAGTGATATTGGTTAAAGAACAGACAAATAGATCAAAGGAACAGAATAGAGAGCCCAGAAATAGACCCCCATAAATACAGTCACTGATCTTTGACAAAGGAGCAAAGGCAATACAATGGAGCCAAGATAGTCTCTTCAACAAATGGTGCTAGAACAACTGGACATCCACATGCAAAAAAATGAATCTAGACACAAATCTTATACCCTTCACAATTATTAACTCAAAATGGATCACAGATAGACCTAAATATAGAATGCAAATCTGTAAAACTCCTAGAAGACAACAAAGGAGAAAACCTAGATGACCTTGGGTATGGTGATACATTTTTCAATACAACACCAAAGACATGATCCATAAAAGAAGTAATTGATAAGCTGAATTTAAAAACTTCTGCTCTGGGAAAGACAATTTCAAGAGAATTAGAAGGTAAACCACAGTAGGGAGAAAATATTTGTAAAAGACACGTCTGATAAAGGACTGTTATCCAAAATATACAAAGAACTCTTAAAACTCAACAATAAGAAAACAAACAACCTGATTAACAAATGGGCCAAACAACTTAACAGACACTGCACCAAAGAAGATACACAGTTGGGAAATAAGCATATGAAAAGATGCTTCCACATATGTCAACAGGGAAATGCAAATTAAAACAACAAGATACCACTACACACCTATTAGAATGGCTGAAATCTGGAACACCGACAACACCAAATGCTGACAAAGATGTAGCAACAGGAACTCATTCATTGCTGGTGGGAACGCAAAACGGTACAGCCACTTTTGAAGACTGTTTGGAGATTTCTTACAAAAACTAAACATACTCTTACCATATGATCTAGAAATCATGCTCCTTGGAATTTATCCAAAGAAGTTGAAAACTTATGTCCACACAAAAACCTATAAGTGATGTTTATAGCAGCCTTATTCAGAATTGCCAAAACTGGGAAGCAATCAAAATGTCCTTCAGCAGATGAATGGATAAACTGTGGTACCTCCAGACATTGGAATATTACTCAGTGCTAAAAAGAAATAAGCTATCAAGCTATGAAAAGACAAGGAGGAACCATAAATGCATATTACTAGGTGAAAGAAGCCAATCTGAGAGGGCTACATGCTGTATGATTCCAACTTTCCGGAAAAGGCAAAACTATGGAGACAATAAAAATATCAGTGGTTTCTGGGAGTGCTGGGGAGGAGAGATGAATAGGCAGAGCTTAGAGGATTTTTAGGGCAGTGAAAATACTCTGTATGATATAGTGATGGATATATGTCATTATACATTTGTACAAACACATAGAACGTACAACACAAGAGTAAACCCTAAGGTAAACTATGGACTCTGGGTGATTATGGTGTGTCAATGTAGGTTCGTCCTTGGTAAAAAATGTACCATTCTGGTGAGTGACGTGGATGATGGGAGAGGCTATGCACGTGGGGGGTGGTTATGAGAAATCTCTGCACCTTCGTCTCATTTTTTATTGTAAACCTAAAACTGTTCTTAAAAAAAAAACCTTAGGGACCGGCCCAGTGGCACAAGCGCTTGGGTGCACGCGCTCCGCTGCAGCGGCCCAGGGTTCACAGGTTCAGATTCCGGGCGTGCTTCGACGCACCGCTTGGCAGGCCATGCTGTGGCGGCGTCCCATATAGAGTGGAGGAAGATGGGCATGGATGTTGGCCTGGGGCCGGTCTTCCTCAGTAAAAAAAAAAGGAGGAGGATTGGCAGATGTTAGCACAAGGCTGATCTTCCTCACAAAATAAATAAATAAATTAATTAATTAATTAAAAAAACAAACCTTAAAATTAATAAAAACATTCTGGAAATGGATGGTGATGATGATTGTACAACAATGTGAATGTACTTAATACCACTGAACTGTACACTTAAAAATGGTTAAGATGGTAAATTTTATATGTATTTTACTACATTTAAAAAAAAATTCTAGGAGGACGGTTAGCCCGAATAACCTAGTTGACTACTACTGGAAGGAAGTTGGGAAGTCACATTTATACTGAATACTTACTCCGTGCCAAGGATGATGCCATATGTTTTACTTTATTACTTCCAATAATTACTAGTAATTTAAGTAAGAGCTACTTGTTTATTTGGCAAGTAGTCACTGAGTACTTTTTATGTACTTACTATGTAGACATTATGCTAGGTCCTGGAGATCCAACAACAAACAACACTAGCTCAGTTCACGCCTGCAAAGGGCTAACAGTCTAGTGTTTTAACGTGGGATGCAGACACCATTCCAGAACAAGATGGTAAGAACGGAAGAGGAGAACCTACCCCTGGGTCCTATGTGCTAGACTTCCTGCTTAACATTTATGCACATTATCTCATTTAATTCCCCCAACAACGCTAAGAGTTAGGAATTATCATCACCATTTTACAAAGGATGGCTTTAAATCTCAGCTTTGACTTACCTAAGATTGTATAGCTGCTAAGTGGTAGAGCTGAAATGCAAAGACCAAGTCTGCTACTCCAAGGCCCATGTCCTCTACACACACGGGGTCCCAAAACAGTTCTGTGGACCAAGCTGCCTCAAGGCAGTTTCACCATGAATCAAGGAAAGAAAACAGTAAGGACAATACAGTGACTTTTCTATTAAAAAAATAAAAACACCCTGTATTTCATTAATAGGCTGTCCTATATACTTCAATTTGCCCCCTTTTACAGTTTGGTACTAAATTTTCTTTTCTTTTATGAACTGTTGGGGATAATACAAGGTAGTTGTCACTCTTTTTTAGGATCCCAATATCTAAACTCTATTCCTATGTTTGGGAGATTCTGCACTTCATAAATCTTGGTGGGAAGCACAGCCAGGCACCTCCAACCCTGGAAGCTCACTTTCCCGCTTTCCTTAAAGTGAGGATGTGAGCCTCTGAGCTACACTCCACTCGTGATAAGTTCACCCCAGACTTTGAATTGGAAACGCGTTATGAAGAAGCAAGGACTGCTGAGAATCCATTCTGGGGACGAATGGTGGCAGCAGCAATGGCTATATCGGGTTCCACGGGCCACGTGTCAGTTAGTGGAGCCATCCAGCAGCAGCATTGGTGATGTAAGCAGTAAACCTATGGCATCTACTGCTTGATGGCACTGGCAGGAGCAGTGGTATCTTCATCATTTCAAAGATTTGGGCAAGGTTCTCTTTTGGTAGCTTGGTCCTCAGCCTCTAGCCCTCCTGGTGATTCCGTGAGCCACACAAAACTCTCATCATAATTTCTTTCCTACTTAAATCAGCCAGAATTAGTTTTTGTGGCTTGCAGCTAAGAACCCTAACTGCGAAAGTAGTTGTTTGATTGTTTGTTTTAATACTCATTCTTGACAGCCTAAAAGGTGTCAACATTAAGCAGTTCCCTCAATTTTTTTTTTTTTTTTTTTTTTTTTTTAAAAATTTTATTTTTTTTTTTTTCCCCCAAATCCCCCGTACACAGTTGTCTGTCATAGCTGCACATCCTTCTAGTTGCTGTATGTGGGACGCGGCCTCAGCATGGCTGGAGGAGTGGTGCCTCGGTGCGCACCCGGGATCCGAACCCCGGCCGCCGGCAGCGAAGCGCACGCACTTAACCGCTAAGCCACGGGGCCGGCCCTCAATTTTGGAAAAAAAGAATATTGGTTTATGAAACAAAAAAATATTTAGGAACCACTGCTGTGTACTACAGTGCTGTAAGTTGTACATTCAAAGCTCTATCTAATGAACAATTCAACTGACCTAAATAGAATTGATTTTCTCTTGGGCTAGTATAGTGACTAAACATAACTCTGGATAACCATGTGGTCTGTATTATTTAGTTGCTAATATGGCCAAAGTAACTGGATTGACTCTTGCAACAAGTCTATCTTCTTAGCAAACAAACCAGATTTACTATGTGTCTATATAACTGCTTTCTCAGCTGTTGTGAAATACTTGATCCAGTTAACAATACAGATCAGCTCCTCTTTTTACAAGATTAAAACAGCATGTAGTAATTAACTGATTAATGTATTGATTCATTATATTTACTTACTGAGTACAACCATAGGTTTTCACCAAGCACAATGACCAGGCATGAACAAAAGGCATGAAGTTTATAATCTCAATTATAAACCATTCTTTCCATCTCCCTTGCAACCATCATTAATGGCCAACAACTATGACTTCTTGTCTGGACTTTTGTAATTACTCTCTAGCTAGTTTCTTTTATTCTACTCTTGCTCCTTTGCAATCTATTTTCCAGTGAGGAACTAGGACATTCTTTTAAAACATTAATTGGGCCATATTACTGCTCTGCTGTAAATCCTTCAAAAATTTTCCAATATCCCTAGCTTTAAACTCAAAGTTCTTAACACAACCTAGAAGGCCCCACATGATCTCCCTATGTTCCTATGTCACTCTTGCCACCTGCCGCCTGCCATAATGTCCCAAACAAACTGTCCTCCCAATTCCTAAAATGCTTTGATCTCTTTCCTGATTCAAGGCCTTTAAACATATGATTCCTTCTGCCTGGAATGTTTTTGCTCCTACTGTTTACTTCTCATCATCTATTTATTGTTCCTGTTTTAGATGTCACTTCCTCAGAGACACGTCCTCTGACCACCCAACTTAAGATAGACCCCTGATTTACACTCTCAATGCATCTGAAAGTTTTCTTTCATAGCGCTTATTGCGATCTGTAATTTTATATTTACATATTTGTTTACTTGTTTAATGTCTGTCTCCTCCACACTAGTCTGTAAGCTTTAAGAAGACAGTGACCATGCTTGTCTTGTTCACCACCTTGCACCCAGCAAATCACTTCCTATGGGCTCCTTAAACATTTGCTGAATGAATGAACAAACAAGCAAATGAATCCGATGCTTATGCAATTCTGTGTAAAAATGGTGATCTGGACAGGAAGTGCTGGAAATCACAGAAAAGAAGGAATTTGGAGGAGCCTGGAAAGCTAAGGAAACTCTCCTAGGTAGCACCTCAGTTGGACCCCAAAGGATGGGTAAGATGTGAATGGGCTCTGAGGAGACCTGGGGGGGACACTTCATTGCTCAAGGAAAGGGCAGCACCAGGGAAAAGGTGGCCAGTTAGCAGGAGGCAGTGAAGGGTCACACCTGGGTGTCACCTGGATCTGGATCTCACTCCTGAATGTCAGTGAGTAGTTGGCTTCCACGCGTATGAGACCATGAAGTGATTTATTAATCCTATCTCTTGAGTAAACACATTGGTGCAGTGAAACTACCCAGGACATAGACTAACAGGTGTGTGGTGTGTGCACTGTGGTAGATACTGCAAGCTGGCTCCCTCTGTTCCATGCCAACCCCTGAAATGGGTATGCTTGCTGCATGCCTGAGCCTAGAAAGGTAAGACCACATGCTCAGGCTTCCTTCAGCTCAAGTTCAGCACCTGAACTAGATTCTGTCAGGCAGATATCCCCATGCCAGATTTGGGAGGAAGTGACTATCATGCAGAAGAGGCCACATTTCTGCTGCTGCTTTTTGCAAGCACAGTAGTCAAAGTATTATATTTTTAATTTTTATTATTATTTTTTTTTGGTGAGGAAGATTGGCCTTGAGCTAACATCTGTTGCCAATCTTCCTCTTTTTGCTTGAGGAAGATTGTCGCTAAGCTAACATCTGTGCCAATCTTCCTCTATTTTGTATGTGGGACACCGCCACAGCATGTCTTGACGAGCAGTGTATGGGTTTGCGCCCGGGATCTGAACTCTGGGCTGCCAAAGTGGAGCGTGCAAACTTAACCACTATAACCCCGGGCTGGCCCCAAAGCTCTTATACTCTGAGGCAGCTCTAGCAGAGGTCCCAGAGTCTAGTTAGTGAAAGGCGTGGCACAAGTATTCCATTTGCTTGTGCAGATCATGGCCAAGGTAAAGGGGTTCCAGGATGAAAAGTCCTAGGAAGCCTATGTTTTTTGGGTCTCTCTTAACTAACAGAAGTTCAAAAGTCACTTTAGAATGCGAACACAGTGCCAATTCAATAATTTAAAATGCTCTCTAAAGTTGATTGAAATTTAAAATCTTCTCCCCTCCCACAACACAACTAGGGCCAACTACAGGCTGGCCACTTGCAGGGGGTTAGAAGGCATGGTCTTTCTTTCCCTAATTTTCTTTATCCAGCTTGCTTTCCAGTTTATGATCCCTCTGGGAGTAGAGATCAGAGAGGTTGGAAAGGAAAGCGTAAAGGAGAGGTCTCATTTTATCAGCGCTATTGTAAGGTGGCTTCACATTTTCTGGGTCTGGCAGGTGTTTAAAATTGACTCACTTTTGGAGGTTCTTTAGAGACCTCAATATCATGGTAGTCTTTCACCTGCAGCTTCTCTGATCTGGGCAAATGCATTCTATTCCTGCACTTCCTTCCTCTACAAGCTCTAGGGAATGGGTGATCCACCACAACTTCATTTCTGTTGAGGTCTCATTGTTCCTCCAATGTTCCTAACGGAAAGGATCTAAGAGGGTTCTTCCACTGGCTCTCAAGTGCACACATCTAGCCCCCACCCGGGCCACAGGAATCATTCATGCCTTGTCCCCAAAACTCTGAGGGTGTAGGTCCATCCTAGTGTAGCAGCAATCCTCCTTCACTCTGCCATCAAAACAGCTTGCCAGCCCATCTCCAGCCTGATTTCCAGGATAGGAGTCAAGCCACATCCATGCTGATTCTCTAACTGCAAGGGAAACAGCAAGCTACCCAAGTGATTCCCTTGCAGCCCCTCTTTCTCAGCTTGTGCTAAGAGTAGACACACTTCCCCCTTAGGATGGGGGCTTGAGACTCACAGCACACCAGCATCTCTTTCTTTAAAAATCCTTCACACCAAATCTTCTCTCAATCTCTACCCTCTACCATTTTAAGTCCTTGATAGGAGTGACTCATTTCATCAGTTCCCTGCCATCTCTGCCATCTATTTTGAAATTTCTGCAAAGTAATCTGTTTCATAACTCACTGATTATATTGTTACCTCAGCTGCTACATGCATTTTAACATCTTTTTGCACCAGCATTCATCTCTCCCCATGTCTAACTTCTGCCTTCCTAAGAGAACATTGCTCTTTTTTGGGTATCTATCCCATCTCTGGCTCCTTGTATGAATCTTGAGTAGCATAACCCAATCTACTTTTATCCCTCCTACCAATGATGAATCAGGAATCAAGGCTTAAACTAAGAAAGAAAATATTCTCCTGGTCTGATATTGGCTCAGGTTGAGCATATGTCCTAAATTAGCCCAGTTATATCAAGCAGCAAGAGGCTTCCTTTCTATTTTGCCTGCTTGATATGAGAAAGGAAGTGTGCCCTCCCAGTTGTTGCTGGCAGCCTTCTTGTTGTCATGAGGAAAAACATCTTGAGGACAATATCAAGCCATGGCAGAAGCAAAGCTGAGCCCTGGAGCCGTTATTGTGATGTGGCTGGGACTGCTCTATCTTTAGACTTCTTGTTGTAAGAAAAACTAAATGTCCTTATTATTTAGCCAAGTTGAGTCAGAGTTTCTGTTATTAGCAAGCAAAAGTTAGTGATCTTCTACAGATTTCCCGTGTCAGGTTATGAGTCCTGAACAGTGGTTCAGGAAATGGAAACATTTGGTGATGGAAAACATTTGGTTGTTGAAAATATTTGGTCATGGAAAACAAATGGAAACATGGTGTGATGGAAAACATTAATTGGCATAGCATAGGTCACTTGTTTCTTCCCTGGAACTTGGGGTAGAAGTGACTTTCCAAGGACCAAAGACATCTTCCATATTTTGGGGACAGGGAAGAGGTAAAGGAATGCCAAAGAGGCAAACACCCCACTGAGACTATAGGCAAAAGCTTTTTAAAGTAACTTCTGAAACCATTCTCTTTTGTGAACATTTTAATGTTCCAATTGCCTGGGCATTGTTAACAGCACCTGGGCAATTAATATTATTCAAGATAATTGCTTCACATACATTGCAGAAATCCGCTATGCTTGATTATTTCCTTCCCAAGGAAGTTTTTAATCTAAATTTTGTTAATTTATGAGGCTAGTAGTTATTTGGGGGAAAAAATGCAAATGTATTTTACAGAAAGATACCAAATCAACACATGAACTTATGAACTTCAATTTTAATTAAATAAATGTCCTTATGGGAAGTTGCTGTTTCCAGCCAACAAGGCTCTTTAGTTAACCATTTTGTTTTTATTCTATTAGAGTATTTAATCCTAAAAGTTTGGTAAATTACCTATGCACTCTGTGTATTTCTGGGAAGCTCAGGATCTCTTTGTGAGTATTTTGATGTGTTCAATGTGAAGAAATATGATCACACTATAAAGCAATGCCACTTTGCTTCTAGCTACCAATAGCATCAGTGATAAAAATAGACAGGAACTAGACACGTAGGATGGCATCATCTGTATTATGGCTGGAGAAATGATCAATAACCTCTGAATGTCTCTTGCATCTTCCCCCTCCATCACTTTAGCGTAGATTTTCATTATCTTGCTGGATTACTGCAAAGCCACTGAAGTGGTATCTTTTTAATCTCCTGTCTTTCCTGTCTTCAGGCCAGACTTCACGCTGTTTCCAGATAAATCTTACAGGCACACAGCTCCCATCGCCTCACTGTCTCACTCAAGAGCCTTCAGGGACCCTCCACTGCCGCCTAAAATCAACAGTATTTGGGGTCCTGGTGTTCAAGGGCCTTATAATGTGACCCAAATACACTTTTCAAACTTATCTCTCAATCTTTCCCTGCAAGTATTTTATGATTTCAATCAACTAGACTGTTTGCTATTCCCCAAATATCCCTCATGCTCCCACTTTTCTGAGCCTTGGCTGTGATCTTTCTCCTATGATGACTGTTGTCTTAGTCTGTTCAGGCTGCTGTAACAAAAATACCATAGGCTGGTGGCTTAAACAACAAACATTTATTTCTCACAGTTCTGGAGTCTGAGAAGTCCAAGATCAAGGCACTGGAAGATTTGGTGTCTGGTGAGGGCCCACTTCTTGGTTCATGGACAGCTGTCTTCTCACTGAGTCCTCACATGGATAGTGCTTGGACAGGTGTGCATGAGAAGAGAAGTTCCTCATTGCATGAAAATGTCCAGAGGCTACAGTGTAGGGACAGCCATCCAGAAGGGGAGGAGGGCAAGGGGACATCTAGGGGAGAGGAGGATTGGAGAGAGGGCTTACATGACTGGTGATATGTCTCTGGGTCAGAGAGCTCAGACGGGCCATAGCAGCTTGGGATCATATAAGCACAAAGCTCTATTTTATCAATAACCAACAGGTGTGGGGTCAGGTTTCACCCGTATGCAAAGCAGTCAGGCTCTAAATGGCTAAAAATCTGCTTGTTTGGGCTATTTTTAAAATAATTGGATGTGTAAAATTTTGAGCGTGGTGCCAGTAGGCTTTTGAACTAATAGATCTCAGCCTGCAGTGAAGAATAACCTAGGGGTCAATATATAAAGACCATCTTTGGCTCATTTATATACCATACTGGGCAATAATTACCAGCCAGTGCCATAGCAACAATTTACACATTGAATTGAGTATTAAACATTCACAATTTAGGAGGTACTCCCGCAAATGACAAAACATATCCTTTAGAATTATAAACTAGGAAAGAATGAAACCGATTTGATTGGTGATGGCAGTACTTGACAATGGAGACTGGAGAGAATAAATTCAGCGTAGATGTCCCACTGTGTTTTTATTTAGAGGCGAAATTATCATTCGCTCTTCCCCTTCTCTCCCAAATAAATCCATGGGAACTCTAATCAGAGTTCAACCCAAGATGCCCAAACTGAAGTGTTGCCCAGTATGATGGGGAACAGGAATCCCCCAACACTATGACCACACTAATGGTACCCTTTAATGGCTGCTGTGTAGGTTGTTTTCATGAGAGGACTTCCTTTCCAAATGGAAGAGATGAAAATGTTGGATAAAATGTATTATTCTTCCAATGGGTGATGTACTATTAGAATTGTTTATGTAATCACATTTTAAAACGTCCTACAATTTATATTATTCTCCCACAGAGTACATCTTCTTTGTTTTAATATAGGAAGTTCCTGCAATTTGGACCCATTTTCTACAGTCTGGGAGTTGATAAATACCTCAATTATTTGTTTACATATAAGTCCAGAAGCACAAACAGAGATTCTTTACAAAATGAGAACTTAGCATATTAGAAATTCACAAGTGCCTTAAGAAGTTTCTGGAAAATGGGTCATAATGTAATATAAGATTTTAATTACTGCTTAATACTCCCTGGGATGTTTCCTAAGTTAATTTGAAGAAGTAATTTTAATCGTGTGACCCTTGACATCTATTTTTTGTTCGACAAATATTTATTGAATACTTGCTATGTGCCAGGCACTGGGCTAGAAAATGGGGACATGGCAGTGAGCAAGTTGAACGTGATTGCTGCCCCGATGATGTGGAGAATGATGTAGTGGTCATAAAGCTGCCCAAAACATATGCCCCCAAAATTGGAGATTCTGACAAGGTAAGACAAAAATAAGTAACTGTTACTGTTTTATTTTCTTCTAGTCTGGGCTCCCCCGAGGCTGGAACTGATGGACTCCAGCTGAAAATTCTGCTAGAGAGAAAGTGCTTTTTTTTTTTTGTTCCAAGGGAATTGATAGCTGTGTAAGCATATCACTGGTCTGAGGACTTGAGCATAAGCTCCAATTTGCTTCACCAAGATCCCTGATCAGCCTCAAGGAGGCCAGTTCATGGACTCCCACATTCTGACTTATCAAAATATTCATTTGACCTTGAAAACATTCTTGTTGATGCCATGCAGCTAGAAAACAAAGTATTTGAACAAAATGTTTGCATCAGTGACTCCAAATTGACACAAACTCTGTAGGTTGTCTAGGATGAGGAACCTCTCTAAGGCTCATTTTATTTAGTGTTTGCAGGGTTTTGTTATGCTCTGCACTAAAAGATGACAAGCAGCATGTGAATTAAAACAGTCATGTCCTTCAATTTACTCTTTTCTCACTACTTGCAATATTCCTCTTTCTCCCCTCAACTCCCATCCCCACTCCTGCCATTCCCAAAGAAGTGTAAGTGAAAGGTTTCACAGTTTTTACATGAATAACTTTGGGACAGATACTGTTCTTCTCATCAACTGCTTTACAGCAAAGTCAAATTGTGTGCCCCGTTATGTTAAATTTTGATCCTTTTAACACAAGAAAAATTTTGATAAAGGTTAATGCCTCCTTAATATTTATACACTTGAATCATATTGAAAATGCATTTTGAAATTCTGAAATCTTGAATTAATATGACAGCGTGCAAAGACTGTGTGACACTATCTGTAATTCATTAGCACATACTTTACAATATATTAGCATCGAATGTGGAATGCTCTGTCATGGTTCTGGCAAGCCTGTGAGTTTCATCCGAGTCTATTCGCCAGCACTTTAAGGTGTTCACATGGATGGCCAGAGACAATTCCAAATGATTCTTGCAGATCAGGAATAAATTAATTTATCCAGCAACCTGCTAGGTATAATATATTACCCTGAGAAACATGCTTACCTAGCAGCCATCCAGCATATGTTTGTCTAGTTCTGAGCAGATTCTGAGCACCAGATTGCCATAATGTGAATGAATTGTGACATGATCCTGGTAAATTGGGGACTGCATCTGCTGTGCTGCACCTGGCGTGTGCCCTCCTTGCATAGTGAGTCTGCAGATGATTAACGGGCCCTGCAACTCACATTTTGAAATAGTGCCTGGATAACCCCACATGTATCGTCAATGGCTTCTTGAAACAGATAGAAATCTAAAAGTGCCATAGATTTCATAAGTTTGTTCTTTGCTGATGCTAAAACCCTCTGGAATATTTATTCTAATGACCTGTTCTCCTGGGAATCTGAAAACCAGTCTCTGACTGGTTTTCACACACAGTGTCCAAAACAGTAACTTAATGGCTATCCTTATGTTGACTATCACCTCAAATATTTAAATCTTAGCTCTTAAAAATTCCCCAATCTCCAAAAATCCTTTGGCATCATAGAATGTTCTATGAATTCTCAAGTTCCCCTGAGCTTGAAAACTTTTGTAAGGAGCATAGCACAGGAATTTATGTTTAAAAATATTTTTAAGGATGTTTCTGGCTTTATCATTATTCATAAGAATTTTATTCATTTGAATTTTAGAATTGAAAGGGCTGCTTCATATTTATTTTTAATCTCTGTGACCAAACTATTTAGAACTGTATTACAATATTTTTGATCCATTGTGTAGTGTGTGTGCATAAGTGTATGTGTGTGAATGTGCACATGTGCATATGTGTACAGATCCTTGTGGAACACAGAAAATATACCATCGGATGCATGAGTGTGGTCTTGTCTTTGTAATCCTTGTTGCCTTCACAAGTCAGCTTATTCTTGCTTCCTCCCTTTGAGCAATGACAGACAGCTTTGCTCTCAGCCTCATCTCTGCGATGCTGCTTCATCCTTCCAGTACTGTGTCAGGACTGCTAATTTCTTCCTAATATCCATTTCATCCCCTCCTGAGTAATATAACGCTGAGTTTTAGCTGGATACATTGCTGCCCACCCAGATACACATTTTCCAGGCTTCCTTGCAGCTAGGTGTGGGCAAATGACCTCATTTTAAATAAAAAGACATAAATGGACCCTCCTTGAACCCCTAACATCAACCTGCTGCCTGGAACACCAATTTGATGGCTTAGGCTCCCGCAGCCATTTTATGCAAATATTGGAAGGAGCCTTGTACTCTGACAACCAGGGGACCTCAACCATCTCAGACTGCCTATCTTCAGATTATTTTGTGTAAGGAAGAAATAAACTTTTATCTTGTTCAAGGCACTGTTTTTCCTGCTGTTGTATATGGAGGCAAACTGAATCCTAACTGATAAAATTGTCCTGGTCGTTTCTTCCACAACTGCGCTTGACACCATCTGTCCCCTACTCTGAGCCCTGCCATCCATGTTATTCCCCATGATCCTAGAGCCATTTCCTGCCTGTCTAATATCCTCAACTGATCACATGAGGCCAGTGAAGATCTGATGACTGCTTCTCTGTCCAGCCTCACGTCTGCCATTCCTCCTAACCCTCAAGCTCCATGTTTCAGCAATCCTGCCACTCTCCTCACACTTCAGGTTTGTGTTTCTTCTGTCTAGAACATTCTCCCTGTGCTCAACAACTTGAGAAACTCAAGTCTCAGCTCAAATGCTCATCCCCTCATTAGAATCTTCCATGATTCTCCAGGCAGAGCAAAAGCAAACTCACATGTCCTGTCTCTTATATGCCCCGCACTGGGTTAACCAATTGTATTGAGATCCTTTGTATGTCTGTCTGCATGTTAAACTATAAGCTTCTGGAAAGCAAGGACTCAGTTATTTCTTCCTTGTACATCTTGTAACAAGTGCATTATAGTCACTCAATGTATATATGCTGAATGAAAAAGAAATGAATGAATGAATGAATGATTCAGCGAGGGACCCATTCCATTAGGAAGCGCTCCCCTCACTTTAAATAACCTGGCTTCAACTCCTCAATTGCCTAGGTGACAAAGAGCCCTGATGATTTTTTTTAAAAAACCATAATAGAACTTTATAGCATACTGTTTCAATTTTTTTATCTTCTTCATCTTGAATCTTTTCAGGGTAAAAAAAATGGCATAAAAGTATAAGTACATTTGATATTTGATTAGTTTTAATAACGGCTCCTGTGTATTTAGCATCTCACAGTGGCAACTTGGCCGTGCCAAGCACTGTGTTAAGTGCTGTACGGGCTTTATGTTATTTAATTTTTAGCATTACTCTATGAGGTAAGAATTGTGTTCAGACACTTTTAGTTGTAAATGATAGGAACCCAAGTGAATCTACTGTGAGCAAAAGAGATTTATTGGCTCCTGTAGCCAAAAGATCTGAGGGTAGTGGTTCAGCTGGATCCAGAGCTCGAACAATGCCGTTAAGTGCTATTCCTGTCCGTGTCTCTATCTCTCTCCTTGTTCCTGTCCCTGCCTCTAACTCTATCCTTGTCCCTGTCCCTCTACCTCTAACTCTATCGCTATCTCTGACTGTATTCTTATTCCAATCCCTAACTCTGTTTCTCTCCCCATCTCTATCTCTATCTTCACCTCTATCTCAATCTCTATCTATACCCCTATACTTATTCCTGCCTCTATCTCTCCAAAAGTCTCTCTTCATATAGTAATCATGGTGGACATCACTAGACTCAATCTTATATTCTACCCCCTTAGCAACCCAAACAGAAGGGAAGCATCTTCCCCACAGCTCTGGGAGTAAAATCTCAGAGGACTGTCTGATTGGCTGCCTTGGGTCATCTGCTTATCCCTGAGGTTGAGATTGATTAGGGAGAAGGGTAATGTGGTTGGCCAGGCCCAGGTCATACTCAACCATGTGAATAGACAGAGTGGGTTCAGGCCCTATTGAACTAACCACATGGAATAAGTGCCCCTTCAGGAAAGAAAGGTTCCAAAAGAAGGTGAAAAAATGCCAGGCAAGCAAAATGGAAGATCTTCACCACAGATATGCTCTCTCCTTACAGACGAGGAAACTGCGTTCAGAGAGATTATTTCATTTCTCCAAGGACACCCAGGAGGTAAGTCGTGGAGTTGGGATTCAAATCCAGTTCTATCTGACTCTAGAGTCTTTGCTCCTAATCACTCTGCTGAATTATGTTCCTTTATACAGTACTAAAAAGTAAACACTAAACTTTCAAAATTTAACAGAAATTTTAAAAAAATTAATTTGCCCCAATTTGTGAGATGGGGCTAAGGCTGTGACCTGAATTGTCACCCCATATCCTACCCAACCAAGTTAAGTATCCTTACCAAAAAAGTATACCATTGCCTTTTATACATTGTCCATAAACAAGCAAACAAATAAAAACATATGTGAGTCACTTCACACCTTAGGGATTTTATTGTTTCATTTTTCTTGAAGCTTTATTCTTTACAAAGATAGTCCCTACAGAGATTTTCTAGATGATACTCAGCTTCCTGACACCTTTTCCTGACTAAACATAGTCACAGCAACCTTAAACTACCCAAATGGATTCCTGTGTACACTCTACTTGTCCTGGCACTGCTCTTAACATTCGTCATGCTTTTTTGGTTTCCCTAAAAGAATAAAAGCTACCCTACCTACATACTTTCTTTGTTTAAACACTCATCCATAGGAATCCTAAAAGATGTAAAACATGCCACGTCCATATTAAGGGATTTGGGTGCAGGGAAAGATCTTAGAGATCATTAAACCCAATCTTCTCATTTTACAGATGAGAGAAATGAGATTCAGAGGTTAAGGGGCTTGCCCAAAGTCACTCCACTGGTTTGGCAGAATTTGGGGCCCTGGGTTTTCCAATGCTTTGTCTGACATTGTACTGTTACCCACACTGGTTCACGTCTCATTTACCATGCTCCATTAGGTCTTCCTCTCCAGGACCTGAGATACAACCTCCTCTGAGACTTTGTGGGCCAGAAAATTCAAGCTATAAACTTTTGTCCTTGCACACTAGCCATGTGATTAATATAAAGATGAGGCAGATACAATCAAATTCCAAGGAATATAAAAGTGCCATTGAAAACTGCCAGGAGATTTTAACAGGCGCTGTGCTTGATGGATTTAAGTGTGCTTCTTGAATCTTGTACAGAAATTCATTTTCAGCATAGAACAAATAATCCCACACTGTAGCAATAGAAATGAAAGAAAGAAAACTATGATAAAAGAGTGACAATAAGTCCTTGCAAATGACTGTTAAAAATTGTGCAGTGGATGTTAGCTCAGGGCTGATCTTCCTCACAAAAAAAAAAAAATTGTGCAGATAATTCTAGTATTCTATTTTTCTATCATAAAGCATTTCTTTTCTCTCCCTTTAAACAGCCCTTTCTGAAGCTGTTTAAACCTCATTAAACATGTGTCATGTTGTCACAGTAGCCTCATCTCCAAATGTGAATTAACTGTATGTTGACTTGAAGGAACATGATTTTCTTATAAAGCATTATGCCAATATTGCTAGCGAAGAGATTCGCGCTACTTTGAACACTCAAGCAATAAAATTCTGTTAATCACAGTGCTGTAAAGTTTCAAAGTATATCTTCATGTTAATGTTCAGAAACCTAAATGGCTTTTTTCAACTACAGCAATTTCACCGGATTAATAGAGTTCTATAGTGGTGACGTACATCCTTTAATGGAGGTATTTGTCAGAATTAGGTATACCGGGACATATGTCCTAATTCTGTATACCATAAGGCATATTCTGAGCTCACTTTCACTTAAGTTCAGAAATGCAAGGCCAGGCCTGAAAGAGATTGAATATATCCTCTTAGGCCAAGAATGGCAAATAGTTTTCATCTGAAGACCCAACTCCAATATACCTAGAAACAGATACTGGGAAGGATTTTGAGTCTGTTTCCAGGCTCTGGAGGGAAAGAGAGCTATTATCAATTAGTAATGTCTCCCATGGACAAAAAATGGGAGAAGCAGCACCGTGCAGTGCATTTATACTCTCCAAAAGATAGTTCTTATCATCTCTTTGTTTTCTTTCTTTTTGTTTCAATTTTAATTTTTATCAAACATATATATATGTACATGGTTAGAAAGTCAAATAGTCATGGTTAGACAGCCCAACAGAAAGACAAAGGCTTATAATAAAAAACAGTAGTTTTCTGATGGACCTCTTCCCACTCCTGACTTTCACTCCCAGGAGCAAACATTTGAAGTTCTTTAGCTATTCTTTTGGTATTTGCCTCTATAGTTCTCAGGGTTGTTACTTGCAGACAACAGTTTGACGCAGGATATTGGGCAGCTCATTGGGATGCTAAGCTTCCAGAAACAATGGTTAAAACCGTGCAACAGACTGCCCTGAAAAACAAACAGCTTCTAACACTACAGTACTTGCCCCACTGATGCCATTTCTGCTCTGGCACTCAACCTTGTGGCCACCCTCCAAAGCTGAATGATTCTGTCACAGCCCTCACCAGCCAAATGTTTTCTATATGGGGCCCCTTCCTCAAGTTTCTCACTTCTAAGTCAAAATCTGAAGTGAGTGAGTCTGGTGGATTCCCAGGTCACATGTGTCTCTGCCAGCTGCAAAGGACACTAGAACAGAATTTTTGGGTTTATTTGGGGGATACAGGGCTAATACGGCAGTAAATACTCCAAATACAATAGAAAGTTGTTCAAAAGAAACTGGACAGCCTGAAAGAAATGACTAACGTCTACCACAGCTTTCCAATGAACAAGTTTATTCTATTTTTTAATTTTTTATTTCAGATATTATCTAGGCTATCCTACTGTTGATGATACATCATTACTCCACTGAACACACGCACAGAATTCTCCTCTTTCATCTACCCATATATATAGCTATAACATATCTTTTGATAGATCAGTATTTGGGTTTGCATTATTCTGTCTATGTAAACATTATTTTTATCTGAGCCAAGTACTGTATTATATTTCTCTCTTATATAATGTTATGTTGCCCTGGAATTAATAATTACCTCTTTTTTATTTGATAGTTTTCTATATACCTATCATTAAAGTATTCTAAATTTTATTCCAGAATTGTAACTTCTTGTATCATATTTTAAAATTTCTAAGAGGTCTATTTTGTTTTCTAAATGTTCTCTTTTTATAACTTTTTTGTATGAGTGTCATAGACGCAATGCTTTTCTTATTTCCCTGAGGATAACTGTAGTTGTTTTTTTCTTATGCTTCCTACATTGTTTGTTTCATCTGTGTCACGTTTTTTGATTTGTTTTGATCTCTCTGATGTTAAAAGTTTCCCCCAAATCTCCCATCATTCTTGTTTTAGCACATATTTAAGAAAGAGGCCCTAAGATTGTGAGAGAGAGTAGGGCTTATTAAAGACTGGGCTTCACTGAAGGATAATTGAGTAGAACACAGCAATTTCATTTCATTGGGGGACTCCTAAGTGTCAACATTTTGTTTTGTTTTTCTCATTTTTCTCTTTGGCTGATCACTTTCCTCAGAGAGGAATCCTCCAATCTCCTGCCTTTAAATATGGCTGGCAGCATTCTAAGAGCTGAGCTGTGGAAGAGGTTGTTTAGAATAGAGGCTTCCATTCGGTTCCCCTGTTTTTGGTATTGTTCCCCTGTCCTCCTCTCTGTTGAATGTCCTAAGTCCAGAGCCCTCTGGTTTGACATCTCCGGAGTGTAAACTTTTAATTTTCCACCAGATTCAAGAAAAGGCAGTTGCCTAGCTGGGGAGTGATACTGAGGAGAGGATTTGGGTAATAACCTACATCCTATGTAGATTTTCAATCAACTTTCTTGTTTTCTTCCCTACCTGTTCCCCCTATATTCTGAAGTACTTGGTGGATTCAATTCCTGAGGTTTTTTTTTTGGATCCTTGGCATGAGTTGACATGCTTTGTAGCTTTAGTCCTTGAGGGCTTAGATTTCAGCTTCGTCTGGTCTGCGGAGTCAGTCATTACTCATTCACCAGCTTTCTAGCTGCCAAAATTACACTGCTGTTGTCTTCTTTCCTGTTCTCTCTCTCTCTCCTTCTCCTTCTCTCCCTCTCTCTCAATCTCTCTATTTCTCTCTCTCCATCTCTATCTCCCTCTCCCCACTTCTCTCTCACTGTGCATGTGTGTGTGTGTCTAATCTTTTACTGACATTGCAGTGGAGTTTCAGGTGAGAAGAGTAGGTAAAGCATGTTTCAATCTGCCATGTTTCTGTGTTAATCAGAAATCCTTCATTATATATTCTTTCTTAAAATCTTGTCAACATTTGTACATTAAATAGAATTGAAATTATGTTTTTCACAAATTTACATGGCTGATTTTAACCACTTTTAACAAATCAGATCTTCAGTAGTAAACAATTGGTTTTCCCTCTTGGAGATTTGATCATTATGTTGAAACTTGGGGTGGGGCCTCATCTCCATTCTTTTCCAATCTCAATTCAATGTTTACAGCTAAATGCTAAATCTCTCCCTGTTTTGCACATTTGCAACTTTCTAATTATATAAGCAACACGTTTATTTTAGCAAGTTTGGAAAACACAGAAAAACACAAAGGAAGTAGAAAAACATCACTCGTAATTCTATCTCTTTTTCAAATAATATGTAAAACTCACTTTTCTCCTTAGTTTCATTAGGCTCATTTCCAAACACCTACCATACCTCTGAAAGCACTATCAACATTTTGGTCTGTAGGAGTCTAGAAATTTTTATGTTTAAGCCTACGTATGCAAGCTTAGATTTGCTTCTCTCAAAATCATGGTATATATATCGTTATCAAACTTGCTCTGTTCTTTTTCATTTAGTGATATATCAACAACATTTTTCTAAGTTAGTATTTTTTGACATACCTCATTATTTTTAATTGGTATTGAAGCAGCCTTAAAATACACTCATAAAATAAAATAAATTCACTGATTTTTGATACTCCTCTCCAAGGTGGAGACTAGTTCCCCTCTCCTGAGTGTGGGCTGAAGTTAGTGACTTACTTTTAATGAACAGAATATGGTGGAAGTGACAGCATGTGACTTCTGAGACTAGATCATAAAAGGCATTGCAGCTTCCCCTTTATTCTCTCTCAGGTCACTCACTCTGGGAGAAGCCAGTTCTGTGTCATGAGGACACTCAAGCAGCCCTAAGGAAAGGCCATATGGCAAGGAACAAAGGTCTCCTGCCAGCAGCCAGTGAGGAACTGTGGCCCTCTGCCAATATACCTGTAAGTGAACCGTCTTGGTAGTGGGTCCTCCAGCCCCAGTCAAGCCTTCAAATGAATGCAGCCCCGACTGACACCTTGACTGTAGTCTCATGAGAGACCCTGAGCCAAAACTACCCAGTTACATTGCCCCCTGATTCCTGACCCACAGAGATTGTGATATGCAGACATCCCTCATTTTATTGCACATCACTTGATTGGGCTTTGAAGATATTGCGTTTTTAATAAGACCCTCCACCAGCAAAAAAATTATGACCCATGGAAGGCTCAGATGATACTTAGCATTTTTTAGCAATAAAGTATTTTTCAATTAAGGTATGTACATTTTTTTAGACATAATGCTATTTTGTATACTTAATAGACTACAGTATAGTGTAAACATAACCTTTATATGCACTAGGAAACAAAAAAATCCATGTGACTTGCTTTATTGTGATATTCGCTTTTATTGTGGTGGTCTGGGACCAAACCCACAATATCTCCAAGGTATGCCTGTAATCAGTGGTTGTTTTAAACTGCTATGTTTTAGAATAATTTGTTACACAGCAGTAGATGGCTGATACTGATTTTGGTATCTGGAAGCTGAGAGCTGTCATAATAAATACCTAAATATTTGGAAGTGGCTTTGGAACTGGGTAGCAGGCAGAGGCTGTAAGGGCTTTGAGGAAGAATGTTATTAAAAGCCTAAAGAAACTGTTACTAGAAGCCTGATGTCCATGGGGAGGCTGTGGGTAAGGGCTTAAAGGAAAGTGAGGAAAAGCTTTTTGGAAACTGGAGAGAAAGGGACCCTTGTTATGTAGTAGCAGAAAGTTTAACAATATTGTCCCCTGTGGCAATGTGGAAAGTAGAAAATGTACCTAAATGAAATAGCTAAGGAGCTTTCCAGGTAAAGAGCTGAAGGTGCCACCTGGTTTCTTCTTACTGGTTATAATAAAATGTGAGAGGAAAGAGGTCAGAACATAAAGAGGTCAGATCTTGATGGTTTTGAAAATCCCCAACCTTTCCAGGTGGCAAACAAAGCTGAAATTAAGAAATAGCTTGCCAGGAAATATCAAATCCAAGGCACTGCCAGGAAAACGTGGTCTAGAGATGAGGCTGATGGTGTAGCTATAAAATACCTTGTTTACAACCTCAGAATGATCTAAGATGGTGCCTCAGAGAACTGTTCAAACCACAGAGCTTCGAAGAAGCTTAAGGACATTGTCCTTTCATAGTTCAGCAGAAGCTCAAAGTGGAGAAGAACTTCCCTTCAAGATATTTGAGAGCGTGGCTTTTGTCTAACGAAGTGAACCACAATAAGAGCCACAGGAAACACACAAAGCTTCTAAAAATAATTATAATTCCATAAATACCACCAAGTTATAATTACAGAAATACCACACAATGAGAAGAGGCATTTGGAACCCCAAAACATTACTGAGAAAACTACACAGCTCCAAAACAGACAGCCTACCTTTCAAGGAAAAGGAAGGATGAATCAGAGGAGGGAACGAGAATCCCTGGAGGATGGAGCCAAGAGACATGGAGAATCATTCCTGGGCAGGAGCAGGACTGAGTTTGAATCAAGAAACTTCTCACATATGGCCAGGTGGATTTCAGAATTTCTATAGAACAATTATTGCTTTGGCCCAATGATTTTTCCTCTTTTTGAACAAGAATGTCTAGAGTGGTTATCTTGTGCCTGTTGCATACATGTGTATTAGTGGCGTATGTGAGCAGATAACTTGTCTCTAGCTCACAGGGCTAGAGATTGAAGGAACTGTACTCAGGAGCTGCATATAAGGAATGACACCTGAGAAGCCTCAGGCACGCCTGGATCTGATTAAGATGATGTATTTCTGGATTTTAAGCTGATGCTGTAAAGGGTTGAGACTTGGGGTTGGGGGGTGGGGTTTGGAGGGGATGAGTATTTTTTCTATGTGAAAATAATTTTCGTAATTTGTGGCCAAAGGACAAGTTAGAATAGTTTTAAAATATGTCCACGAATCATTCAACACTCTTCCCTTCAAAAAGTAGAGCCTGATTCATCTCCCCTTGAGCTTAGACTGGACTTGGTGACTTGGTGCTAATAAATAGAATATTGTAGAAAGGACAATGTGTGACTTCTGAGACTAGGTCATAAAAGATATTACAGCTTCCTTCTTGCTTTCTCTTAGATCACTCTCTCTAGAAGAATCCAGCTGCCATGTCATGAGGATGCTCAAGCAGCTCTATGAAGAGGTCCATGTGGTCCATGTGGAGAGGGACTGAGCCACTCTGCCAATAGACATGTGGGTGAGCCATCTTGGAAGCATATCCTCAGTCCCAGACAAGCCTTTAAATGACTGCAGTTCTGGCCAACATCTTGACTGTAATCTCATAAGAGACCCTGAGCCAGAACCACCCAGCAAAGCCACAACCAAATTCATGACCCATAAAAACTGTGAGACAATAAATATTTGTTGTTTTGAACTGCTAATTTTGGGGATAATTTGTTACACAGCAATACATAACTATACAGGTGTATACTATTCTGTTGTTCTCCCCCTCTCCTTTTTTGCAATTGTAAACAATGCTGCAACAATCTCTTTGTATGTATATCTTTATGTTCTCAAGATAGTATTTCTGTAGGATAAATTCTTAAAATTGGAATTTCTGGCTATGCATGTTTTTTTTTTTTTAATTTTATTTATTTGTTTATTTGTTCCCCCAAAGCCCCAGTAGATAGTTGTATGTCATAGCTGCACAACCTTCTAGTTGCTGTATGTGGGACGTGGCCTCAGCATGGGTGGAGAAGCAGTGCATCGGTGCGCGCCCGGGATCCAAACCCAGGCCGCCAGCAGCGGAGCGCACGCACTTAACCACTAAGCCATGGGGCCAGCCCTGGCTATGCATGTTTTAAATTTAGATAGATATTGTCAAATTACCTCCCCAAAATAATTGTAACAGTTTACACTCTCCCAAACAGTGGATGAGAGTGTCTCTATATCTTTGCCAGTTTTAAATGTTATCAGTCTTTCTAATTTTTCTCAATCCTATGAGACAAATTATCTGATATTTTTTATTCATTTGTATTTCTTAACTTTTGATAAGGGTGAGCATCTTTTTGTATGTTTACAGTTTGTAAAAAGCACCTTGCTTATTTCAGATAAAATTTTCTTTGAATGCTTCTATCCCTTGATCTTTCTGCTTCCACAATGCCTAGGAAATAGCTCAAATTACATAAATGTGCAGTTTTTGAATGGATGAATGATGGAATAAATTAAATTCAGATATACAGAAAGTCTTCGTTTAACCCCATGGGACTAGTTTTTAATTGGGAAAAAAATACCTTAGCAACCAATTAACTTAATTATCTTTCACTTCCCCTTTATCACTATTCAATTATCATTCAAGAGTTCTCTAAGCTCTTTATTTTATGACTTCTTCAGGCTAATCTGTTTCTAAAAGTAACTGTATATTTTTCTCTCTGAATGTTTTAAACACAGCAGAATAGCTATGTAACAAATAATAATAATTACAATAATAATCCTAATAACAACAATAATGATGTTAATTGCAACTATTCTTGGGCACCTACTATGTAACAAATGCATTATATACATAACTGACCTAATTTAATCTTTTCTACAGCCCTGTAAGTATTACTATTTCCCACTATAGAAATGAGGAAACTAATATTCAGTGTGGTAAATAGATTAGCCATAATCATATAGCTATTAAGTGACAGAGCTGAATTCAAAGCCCATATTCTTTCTACAATGCTCAGCTGACTTTCTTAGAAATAAATCTTTCATATAATTGTTTTCCATATTGTATGTGCAAAGAAAAAGGAGATTTCAAGAAAAGAAAAAAAAATTGCACAATTTTAAATGATGAACATTGAAATTATATCTTTTTTCCTGCCTAGGGGTAACTGCTTACTGCTATTGATTCTTTTTTTGGAAGAATGAACATTTTCCTTTCCTTCATGGTTTGCAAACTTAATTCAGCCATCAATGGGTAAGTCACTTATACCCAGTTAAAGTGAGACAATGCAATTGAAATGTTTAATGATGAAAACAGAAAAAAAGAAAATGTTGTTTCTCTCACAATGATCATCGGTCTCTACTATGTAAGGTTTTATGTCAAGCTGAGAAAATTCTCCCAGTCAGTTCAGAAATAAGACCGCATAAAGAATTTCAATACAACACCATGATAATGAGATTGACGCCTTCTTTACAAAGCAATTTACAAACTTTCAGAGATAATTTGGGTTTCTGGATGTTGAGGTCACGACAAACTGAAGGCGACTATACTTTCCAGGTGCCATTCCAAATTGTATCATCAGAATGATGTAAATTTATTTTTTAGAGAAGATAATTCCCCTAAATTGTCAAAAGTTGTTTTCTAACCAGCCTCATCCAGAATCATAGTGCTGTAGAATTCAACCATGTGGGGAGTAAACGGCACTGTACGTGAGGGCACTATGAACTAGATTTCATGGTACACATTTCTCTGCTTCCTTTTCTGAGACGTATCTAAGAGGTTTCATAATTTTAGTCTGGTAAAGGAAAAGAGAAAAATGTTTTGTTTTGTTTTTTCCTCTTGAATGTGGCAAACCCATGTTCCCTCAATGCTGAACTCGGATGCTTTATAGAATAATATTTTGTTATAGGCATAACAACTCATATTCAGTAGCAACAGCAACGATGCTAACATGCTTTATACCAGGAACAAAAAGAGGCATAATAGTGGCAGCATGATGAGTAGTCTTGCAACACAAACCTAAGTAATGAGGGTGCTGGGAGTCATTTTTCTTCAACCTGCATGTTGTTCCACATGATCATTGAAGGGTGACACTAAAATGGATAAAACACTGGTATCTCTCTAAAACAGGTGCTGCAGTCTCTCAGCGTGCTGACAGAATGTTTATTCATTAATATTTCTTTGAAGTACATCTTCATGTATCTCTAGCTCAGTTTTATTCAGCCAGCTGCAGGTTAACCATTGTTTATAGGGTAACCAGAAAACATGACACTCCAAGATACACAGAAAGTAATTCTAAATTCATAGAAGTCATTTCAATAAAATTAAATAACAACAAAATAACAATAATCGAATTTCCTAATACAAAATTCTGTGTTCTAAACATATTTTAAAGTCATCTTCTCTTATTTTACAAATGGCTATATTGTATTCTTTCATTTTTCACTGACATCACTCTTTATAGCAGATGGGGTCTGATCTTGAAGTCTTATTTATTTAACACATTCATAATTTTTACCCTTCCTGTTTCCAAAAATAAAGAGCTGAGGGAACTTAAGAGATATTTATACACAATGGAATATAAAAAAGTTTTAACTAATGTAGAAAGGACTTCCGTTTCTGGCACCATGTTTGATTAGAACAATGCTCCTTATTGAAACACACAAAATATTACATAAAATATAAATATATCACTCAGTTGGGATGCAAGATTGGAACCAATAGATTTCAAAACCCACGTGAAAGCAGGAACTCTAACAAGGGAGTGAATGCTAAACAAGCCTTGCCCTGAGTGTTCCTGCTTACACTGGGGTGGCTAATGCAGAAGGATACAGGATAGAAAGTCCAGGACCAGGGCAGCTGAGGAGTGCAATGGAGGACCTCTGCATAAAACTCAGATCCCAAAAGGCTACCCTCTCTATAGAACTACATGAGGCACAAAGAGTGAACCTTAATCTATGCAAAATTTTAAAAAATGATTTAGGAGGTTGGAGTATCCCAGGATGAAATGCAGAATGTGACAAAAGAATCTAACTGTATTACAAATGTATGAAATAACCTCATTGAAAGAAGTAGGGGAAAAGGTACTGATCTAAGTAACTTTGGAAATGAGTAGAATCTGTAAAACCAAGGCAAAATTAACTGTACATAAATACTGTACTCGAATTGATAAAGTTGTTTCCCGTAGAGCACAGTTCAACAATTCTGATACTGTACTTGTATACTGCACTTGTATACTGCAGTTGAATAATTAAGTAAATGGATGGTGGATGGTGGGAGCCAGTTTTTTACTGTTAGATTAGGAGTCTACAGATAAGCAAGGGGAGGAGGCTAGAATGATCCACGTGGTTAACAGATTAGAGTTGGAGATTACAGTGAGAACTCATGTTTAGCCTAATAAAGATATGAATGGTTACATATAGAAATATTTATAGATCTTTATATATACATGGGTTAGTATAGATACACATATTTTCTGCTTTGTCAGCTAATAGGGCCTAGAATCAATGATACCCAAGTAGCAATGAACACACCTGGTCCCTGTATCTTGGTTTCTAATTGCATTTTAAATGAAAGGAGCCATAACTCTTTGGAGAAATGGCAGATTCTAGGACCGAAGCAGGAAATGTGTACAAGATGAGCCTGGAACATCTTATAATTCCAGACAGTAATGAAGTGCTCCAGAAAAACAAAACTAAGCTAAACTAAAAACCACAATGATGAGGGCATGTCAAAGGGACATAGAAGTTAACTGAAAGAACCCCCAATGGCCAAAACTGGAATAATTTGAGAAACAAAATAAATAAAGTCGCTTTGGATACAATAAATATCCATGAGTCCATACTGATATAAATAAATTGGAGCGATGAGACAAATCTTCCATGCAGAAGAATTCCAAATAATTTATATAGGTACTGTACCCTTAAGGAGGTGTTGGAGCATAACCCCCTACTCCTTAAGTGTGGGCTACACATAATGACTTCCATCTAAAGAGTATAGTATGGGGCCGGCCCTGTGGCTTAGCGGTTAAGTGCGCGCACTCCGCTGCTGGCGGCTAGGGTTCGGATCCCAGGCGTGCACCGATGCACCGCTTGTCTGGCCATGCTGAGGCCGCGTCCCACATACAGCAACTAGAAGGATGTACAGCTATGACATACAACTATCTACTGGGGCTTTGGGGGAAAAAAATAAAATAAATAAAATTATAAAGAGTATAGTATGGAAAGTGAAGAGGGGGGTAATTTTAGAGTGCAGAGACCTGACAAACACTGTCTCAACCAGGTGACCAAAATCAATATCAAAGTCATAAATCATGTCGATAGTACGTCCCCTTGATACGATGTGATGAAAATGGCAGTTCTTCTTCCTCCAACACATAATCCCACTCTAATCATGAAAAAAGCACCAAATTCCAATTGAGGGACATTCTGCAAAATACCTGACTATCACTTCTCAAAACTGTCAAGATCATCAAAAACAAGGAAGTTCTTAGAAATTATAACAGCCAAGAGATGCTTAAGGAGACATGATAACTAAATGTAATGTGTTACCCTGGATGGGACCCTGCAATAGAAAAAAAGGACATTAGGTAAAAACTAAGGAAATCTGAGTAAATATGGACTTTAGTTAATAATAGTATATCAGTATTGGTTTATTAATTGTAACAAATGGACCATACTAACCTGTTAATAATAAGGGCTACGGGATGTAGGGTATGTGGGAACTTTGAATAATCTTCACAATTTTTCTGTGAATCTAAAACTGCTCTAAAATAAAAGGCTTATTTTTTTGAAGTCACAGAAATGGAACAGCAGAAAACATACCTATCTTGACTTTGGCCCTGGGTGAAGAAAAATTCTTTCTCTGGAAATTTGTGTCATAAGCCATCTCTATACTTATTTTTTATTCATTCATATTACCTATGTTGTCTCAAAAAATCTCCTGTGAAGAATTTAATGTAAAGTGGTTTGAGGCTGTTTATGTCCCAAGGCAACTCTCAAAAGCAAATGCAGATCCTCTTTGGAAGAATTTAACCTCAATCCTAGCCTCGAAGATGTCTCAGAAATAAATTTTCCCATGAAATTATCTCATAGTCAAAAATCATAAAATACGCAAGAAAACAAGACAACATAAGTAAGAACTGGCAGTAATCGATCCCCAAATTTCAGAGATTGGAATCATAAGATACAAAATAGAAAATTACTCTCATTGATATGTTTAAAAAATTAAAAAGAAGCCTGAACATTTTGGCAAAGAAACGGAAATTATAAAAAGTGACAAAGATGATTTGCAAAATAACCAAATGAATTTTTTTTAAATTTCAAATTCAACAAACACTTCTTGAGTACCCACTATATGCTAGGGCACATGCTAGATACTTTCATATATATTATCTATTTTTATTTTTGTAACAACAAATAATTCTATTAATAAGTACTAAAGTTGTAAACCTTCATCTTAAAATATTTTTCATTACTTTGTCTACAGTCTGGAAACTTTCTTCTGATCTATTTTCCAGTTCACAAATTCTCTCTGCACCTGTATTAGATCTACTATTACACACATCTGTTGTGTTCTTAATTTTGGTTACTAGTAATATTTTCACTTTTAGCATTTCTATTTAGTTCCTTTTCAAATATACTAAGTCAGTTTTTGTATTTAGTGCTCCCTATAGATTTTTCATTATTGTCTTTTATTTCTTTAAACATACTCTCCACACTATTATAACCTTTATCTGATTCCAATATCTAAAGCTTCTGTGGTTCTATTTCTATGGTCTGTAGTTTCTACTGGTTTTCCCTGATGGTATCTTGTTTCCTGGTCCTGATTATATTTGAGTGTGTTCTGGTCATTGTATTTGAGAAATTATTCTTAGGAATAATTTGAAGCCTAGAATGAATTTTTTTTTTTTTTTTTAGTGAGGGAGATTGCCCATGAGCTAACATCCATTGCCAATCTTCCTCTTTTTTGCTGAGGAAGATTGGCCCTGAGCTAACATCTATGCCCATCTTCCTCTATTTTATATATGAAACACTGCCACAGCATGACTTGAACGGTGTGTATGTCCATACCTGGGATCCAAACCCACGAACCCTGGGCCGCCGAAGGGGAGCACGCAAACCCAGCCACTGCACCACTGGGCCAGACCCTGCCTAGAATGATTTTAAGCATCACCACAGAAAACTTTTGCTTGCTTCCTCTGATTGTCTTAATCTACCAGTCCAGCGCTGCCTCATCCATGCTCAAAGGTTGTCCTGAATTACCACCAAGGTGATCCAAAGCCAGGCTGCAAGTCAGTGAGTACTGATTTATTCACACTTCACCATTTTCCTGATGGCAAAGCCCTTTGGGGTTCCAGCTTAAAGGCAGAGAGTAGTCATTGACTCCCTTCCTGGGGTGAGCCCAGGCTTTGTCTTTTGTCCCTTTTGTTTCACAAGACCACAAAAACTGCTGCTCAGTTTTTCTTCCAGAGCATCAAATACTTCCCAGGCAAAAGCAGAACTAAATAGAGGGCCCACTTCTCCGGGTTCTTGCCTTTTGCTAGATTTTGACCCAATAATTTCTCACTATCCTATTAGCTTGGAACCTAAAAGGTTTTAACAGAGATGAGCTCTTGGAAAGAGTTGACCTATGGCTCCAAATTTGTTTTCCCCACTGGGGACCTGTCACTTCAGCATTGCCCGCACCATGCCTGATTCCAGGAAATAAGCTATTCCATCTATGAAACTTTAGCTCAGGACTGTACAAAATCTTTGGTTCCCCTAAATATCCAAGAGAAGATGACATTTTCAAAACCACAGTGCTGAACATTAAGGGTTTATAAGAAGGACAAGTATAGAAAAAAAATCATGATAGCCGTTTTCCAAAGAATTGGGTTTTGTTTTCTGAACCTAAAATGAGACCTGGTGTTTCTAATTCCCAACAAGAAGCCGTACTACCTTGGCACCTGGGCCCCTGGCCAGCCAGGACTCAGAGGTAAGGCCCTCCCAACTAGTCTAAATTCTCTTTGGAGAAGCAGCCTTTACTAGGAGAATTGACAGGACTGTGAGTCATGATGCAGGGAAGGCCTCACTCTGCCCCACTAAGGACCCCAGTTATGCATTTCTCTTCAGATGCCCAACCCCTCTCCCAACCCAGAGAAAGTTAATGAGGATTTTGAGGGAGGAGATTTTCATAGTCCCTCTCAAATCACACCCACATAATTTAGAATCTCTCTCATTGCCTCACCCTTCTCTCACTGCACAACCCTACTTAATGAAGAGCTTTAGTACTCTGACCAGGCACCGGTATTCTAGGACTGCGCTGTCCAATATGGTAGCCACCAGTCACATGTGGCCATTGACACTTGAATATGGCTCTATGAACTGATGGTGCTGTATGTATAAACCACACAACAGATTTTGAAGATTTAGTATGGAAAAAAATGTAAAATATCTCAATAATTTTCTATATTGTCTACACGTTGAAATGATATTTTGGATATATTCGGTTAAATAAATATATTATTAAAAGTAACTTTACTAGTTTCTTTTTACTTTTTGAATTTGCCTACCAAACTATTTAAAATTACATAAGTGGTTGCATTATACTTCTATTGGACAGCATTGCCTCTAGAGTGACCTTGGTTCTAAAGACTGAATCTCCTCTTCCTGAATGGTTATTCTCACAACTAGAAAATGTATTGAAGTATCTCCAGAAAATTCCTTAAACTTGCTTCCATTTATAGAAGTAGCATGAAACAATAAGAAAAAAAAAAAAAAACCTAGATTCTAATCGTTATTTGTGTCATTAACCAGCAATGAAACTGGTCAAATTATTTTAACTCTTTGGGTCTGAGTTTCTTTATGTAAAAAGAAGGAGTCAGACTAGGTCCCCTCTATGGTTTCTTCCAATTCTATGATTATATTATTATTATTATGTTAAAAAAATTTCTAAAATATTTTTCATGTATAAGATAGACTTAGCTTTTCATTGTAATGTATATATAACTTTGAACCTTCTTTTGAAAATGATAGAAAAATAGATATTTCCTTGTTGATAAAAAGACAGACATCAAGCTAATTTATATAACCTTGCATATGTTAAAGCTGCATGTTCATTTTCTGTACTACTGTTATAAATTCTGCCATGAAAACTGTTTTGTTAATGAAGGTTTTTCATTTTTTAAGGTTCAGTCTATGGCTAAGATTATTATTTATTCTATATAATTGGTCCCTTAGCTTTTCTTCCATAGATCATCCTCATTCCTCAGCCATATATGTTCCCTATACTTTCTTTTGACCATTTCTGGTTGTATTTTATATCTTATTCTGACCTTCCTGTGTCCTCCAATTCTCTTTCAGGACTAAGCTCTCTTGCCACCTCTCACTAGCACCTGGTCACACTCTTGCCCTTCTTTAGAGTCAGGGACTTTCCACTCTCCTCCTCCCTTTCAAAACAATTTCACCTGAAAAGATCTAATCATAGTCAGGTACATTTCAGGGTAAATTCAAGTCTTTGCAGTTACTTCTTACTTGCGGGGTGGGAGTTGGGAGAGAGGTGGGAGGGGTAGGTCTTTGCATTTTAAGCCTTAAGTCTCATCCAGAAATGAAAGGCTTTATTCCTATTAAATTGGAAGGGGTGTTTCTATTCTATATTTAAATTTCCTTAAAATCCATCACAGTATGTGAACTCTCACATACTTATGCTTTGCGAGCCCTGCCCACACGTACTCTTTCTTGTGAAAATGTGGCTTTAAATACATCTACAGATACCTATGTAAGATTCTGACTGCTAAAGAGACCTTCTCAACATTAATTTTTGGACACGTTTGAAGAGCACTTGATTTGGAGCAAGATGATCTGGGTTCATATCTTAGCTGCACTTGAACTAGATGTACCATCTTGGACAAATCCTTTATTCTCTCTAAGCCTTAGGTTCCTAATCTGCTAAAAGGAGCTATAATAACACCTGTTACACTTGTGTCACATGGTATTGCTGAGCATCTAAGGAAATAGTAAACAGCTAAGTACTTACCAATGGTAAAGAGCTTCACAGCATGAGTGATATTGGGCATCCTGAAACTTTATTAAATTTTGTTCCTAGTTTCCTTCCCCAGATCAGAACAAATACATTGACCCATTCAGTTTAGACAAGAATAAAGAATATGACTAAGGTTTTCAGAATAATGAAGTTTCAAGTTAAAATGAAATGATCACTGTCTTCATTCAATCATAATACTAGAGCTATGAAACACTTATTAGGACTAATAACCTGAGTTACTTTACACAATTCATCTATGAAACTCAATTTGTCAAGAAACAGCAAATGGTTTCTTGTAATTCAGATGGAACCTGGATAGAGGGATTGGGGTCAGTATTAAATTGACAGCCATATTAAAGCAGCAAATTAGTGTTAATGTTATGAAAGGGGATTGCAAATAAAAGATTTTAAGAATTAAAAATTAATCGACTGGATGTATTAGGAAGGAATTCTCTTCCTAAAATAGATGCAAGAATATTATCCAAACACAAAATTCAAGTGCTTAAAAATATTCAAGGTATCAGTAGAAAAAAAAATGTGTATATATCTATATATATGTGTGTGTGTGTATGCATATGTATATAAGTATATATTCTCTCTTACCATTTCTTTGAAATCAAGACCGTGAGACAGAGCTTCTCTCATCAATTATTCTTGGAATTTGGTGAAAAAGGAAAGAATTTGGAATCAGTCACTCTGGATTCCGTACGCGTTCCCCCACTTCGGAGCTATTTCCTTCTCCCTAAAAGGGAGGCAACTCTGTCTGCTCCGCCTAACTCGCAGAGTTGTTCTAAGGCCCCAATGCGCTGGATTGGAAAGACAGGTATAGTTGCTGCTGTTATCGCGACCAGAGTAGCTGTGCTCTGAGCAATGCAGTTAAAAAAAAAATCCAGCTCTTCCCAGCTGGAAGACACCTTGGTGAATAGAAAGGCAGCTCTCTTTACCCCTAGTCTATTTCAAATTTTTCATACCATTTCAAACGTAGGTAAGAGGGAGGAAGGCCAGGGGGAGTTTTAAGGAACTTGGATGCAGAACCCTCCCCTCCTCCCAGCTCTTTCTATTTGCTCTTTCCTTATTTCGTTCTTTCACTCATTCAACAAATGTTTCTCCGACCCTGCTGGGTGCCGGACACTGGGCTAGACAGTGAGAGCCACGAGAGGAAAGGACCCAGAATGGGGGCTCGGGAGCCCTCGGTGTAGTGAGCAGACGCTCGATGCGTAACTGCGGGACAGCGGTGACCCGGGGAGCCCCCGCAAGGCCGCGCCCGCCGCCGCAGCCGAGCCATTTTCCCCCCGCCCCGCGTCCCGGCCGCGGCGAGTTCGGGCCGCGTCCCCATGGCAACCGATGGCGGCGTGGCGGGCCGGGGCTGGCGGGGAGGGAGAGGCCACAACGGCCTCGGCGGCCGCGCGGCGGGCGGGCCCGGGCGGCGGGAGCGCGGCGGCGGGCGGCGGGGCCCCTCGGGGCGGGCCGGGCTGGCGGTGACCCCGGCGATCCTGCTCCCGGGGCTCCAGACCGCTCGGGGGAGCGCGGCGCGGCGCAGGTAACCCGCCCCGGCCTGTATGGCCCCGCCTCGGCCCCTGACCCTCGCCCTCGCCCCTCGGCCGGGCGGGCTTGCCCGAGAGGAGCGGGGGACCCCACCCCAAGCTGGCTGGGTTTGAACCGTGCGCGGGGTGGGGCGGGGCTCAAGGAGTCGGGGTCGGGGCCCGGGGCGCGCGGCGGGTGGACAGAGCCAGGGCTCAGGACGGTCCTTGCAGAAGCCAGAGCAGACAGTCTTCCTAAATTAGAAGATCTAGGTTCTAGATCTTGCCTTGGGCAAGTCAGCTAGCTTGTCTGTGCCTCAGTTTCCCTGACGTTACAGTGAAGGATTTTGAGGACCTACAAAATCAATTTATTCATCTGTCCGTTCTGGTCAAGTTCTCGTTCCCCATTCCCACTCCTCGCCCGTCCTCTCCACACACAATCCCAGAGTCTTAAATTCCTTTAATTTGAAGTGACATGAGCCCGGAAATCTTTCTCCTTCTGTTTCTCCCATCTTAAATACTACTTAATTGACTTTTATTCAGTGATTCAGCGGAGTGGAAGTCCTTTTCAATACTTTGTCCATTTATCCTCATAGATTATTTTTTAATTAAAACTTTGTTGCTGGGAAAAACTTTTTTTTTTACTTTGGGCAAGTACTAACATCCCTATTTTATCAAAAGGCTGAGGAGGTGCCCACAGACCCGTTGAAGAATTGTAAGATTTCTCTTTTTAGGCAATTCTTAGCCTTATCGTCTTAAATCTCATGGTATATTCATTCTAACAAAACCGGGAAAGAGCCAAAGAAAGAATGTACTCAAATAAAGGCAAACTTTTCGGGGATCCACAGAAAGGCAAGTTGGAGAACATTTAGTTGGATCTCCTGTTGAAGAGGAATTCTATTTCACTCATCTCGTGTACTGAGCACTTTGCAACATACCTGGCACCAAGCTGCTGTTCAGTACAGTGGATGAATGGTCATTTCAGTCAGTACCACATATTTCAACTTATCGCTAAGCCAATGTCATAAGTGCATGGGGGCACTAAAAAAAAGAAAAAAGACCAAATTTCTACATTTTCTAGAACCAAAGGCTACTACACTCAGAAAAACTCATACCACATGGTTTGCCAGTAGCAGAATTTTCTTGTTTTATATGTTAATAAGCATAAGCATTTAAGGAATCTAGATCATTTTTCCCCCTAACAGATTAAAAATCAAGAAATATAAACCAGATGCAGCAGTTTCTTGACATGGAGAAACAAGCCCAAAATACAATGGGGTAAGTGCTGAGAAATTTGTATTGAATGAGTTGGTACTTAACTATGCCAAAAATTCCCTGATGATGCATGAATTTTGAAATTTAGTGTTAATAGGATGTGCCAATTATTTTCGGTGAGGAGCATGGGGGGAATTCAAGTGACTCTGATTAAGAATCTATAGTGTGAGTCTTTCCAATTTTGACTATGGATCTGCACTCAAAAATAACCATTTTCTAACTTTCAGTGCATTTTTCCAGTGTTTTATGGTGGCGGGTGCCCACACAGGCCTCCTGTGCTCTTGGGTTTCACAGTGCAGCAGCTCCTAGCCAGGTGGCTCCTGTCTTGCTTCATCGAGTGTCTCAAGCTTTCCTCCACACTTGCCCTTAAGGCTGAACTCAACACTTAAACATAGCCTCAAAACAGAGTTAGCTCCTCAAAACAACAAAGAACTGGATATCAAACCAAAAGTTTCATGAAGAGATAAGGAATAGGATTTGCATAACATTTGCCATGGTAAAAAATTAAATTCCTTTTCACAAACATCTGTGCCCACCCCTTTCCTGCCAGGAGCACCACAAAGGTTTCTCATCCTGTTTCATTAGCCAGCTACCCAATGGCTGCCCCAGAGCTGGGAGGGGAGAGGGGTAGGAACAATGGGTAGGGGTGGTACTATAGTGCCCAACCTTGACTGTGACTTTCAACTATTCTACTCAGAACATGACTTTGACACCAGGCTAAAGGAAAGCTGCACAAGTCTGGATAATAATAGCTATCACTTTTTAAACTCCTACTGCATACTCCTCCTTAACAACAGCCATGCTAGGTATCATTCTCATTTTACAACTAAGAAAATGAAACATATTAGTTAGAGTATAGTCTAAGCTCTTGTAACAAAGAGACCCCAAAATACAGTGGTTTAAATAAGATTGAAGTTTATTTCTGTTTCGTATACAAGTTCAGAGACAAGCAGACCAGGACTGGTAGGGCAGCTCTGCCATCCTCACTACATGATTTCCATCTCTGGACCCAAAGTGATTGCTTACGCTCCCACCATCATGACTGTGCTTCTGCCAGAGGAAAGGGGAAAGGGCAAGAGGAAGGAGTAAGACCCTCCTTTTAGGAGTATGACCTGGAAGTGGCAGGCCTCACTTCTGTTCACTTCTCATTGGCCAGAACTTAATCCTAGAGCTATAGGTAGCTGCAAGGAAGGCTGGGAAGTGTGGTCTCTAACTGGGCAGCCATGTGGTCAACTAAAGCTTAGAAATTCTATAATAAAAGAAAGAAGAATGGATACTGGTGGACAACTAACAGCCTCTGCCACAGAGTTCAGAAAGGTAGAAAGAAAAAGAAATAAAGCAGGCTAAGGATGAGAGGAATAGAGTGTGAATGGGGTGATCAAACAAGGATTCCTTGAAAAGGTGGCTGGCACTGGCTCTGAGATTGTGTCTGGGCAAAGGGAGTTCCAGACAGCAGGAAGAGAAAGTGCACAGGCCTGAGGTGGGCGCTTTCACACAGAACGTTTGTAATGTGGTTGAATCATGATTCTCTGGCATCTGGGTTATAATAGGCTTTAATTTTAATTTATCTATGATTTCTCCCAATTATAGGTGTTTGTATTTGTGCCGTCATAAGCAACCTAAATTCCTTCTAATCAAAACAGTCATATTTAAGTGAGTTTGTTCTTTTTATTTGTTTTTAGAATGTGTGTCCAGAACATAAATAATTATAGAATGAATAAATGATCTATTTTATTGGCCTTTTTAAGAGAACAATATCTAGATTTTGCTTTGTTTTTGTTTTCTTATTCATGAATTTCTACTCTTATTAATTTGTCCTTTTATGATTTAATTTACTTATCTTGTTCTTTTGATTTTTTAGTTGAAATTTGTGTTTCAGCTATTTCCATGATTTCTGGGTTTCATGATTTCTTTCCATAATAAAAGCGTTTAAAGCTAAAGTTCTTCCCGCACACAGCTTTGCTGCTGGCCGTAGGATTAGTATTCCAGTCTCATTTTCTAAATAGTCTATTTTCAACTTTGATTTCCTCTTTGGCTCAAGAGATATTTAGGAGAGGTAACTTCCAGGGATGCTTAATTATCTTTTTATTGTTACTTTCTAATCCTCCTACCACCACGGTCATAGAATATGGCCTATATGATATTTCAGTTTCATTAAGATGAGTCTTGTGATCTGTTGCATGATCAACTTTTATAAATGTCCTTTGGACATTTGAAAACAAATGTATATTCTCTATTGGTTACATAAAAGTTTAAAAAAATTATGCATATATAGTCACACCTTTTAATTGTTATTATTATGTTTAAATTATGTTTTTCAAATCCACTGTTACCTTACTTTTTGTCTATTTGATCTGTGAAATTTTAGGACACACCTTTACTATAATTGTGGTTTTGTCTGATTCTTCTTGTATTTCAAGCAGTTTTTTTTACATATTACCTTGTTCTGTTGCTCAATGTATTGAGGTTCATAGATGTTATGTCTTCTTGGTATATTATATGATTTAGCTTTATAAAATATCTCACAAGTATAAGTTAATGTTTTTTTGTTTGAATTCTACCTTGCCTGATATTGATATTGCCAACTCTGCTCTCTTTTTAATTTAATTTAGTCTGTAACATCCTTGTTCATCCCCTTTGTAAAGGAAAAAAACTCAGTCTTTTCCTTTCTATGTAGGGAAAAACCCCATTCTTCCCTACTATGTCTTTCTTCCCTGTGTGTCTCTTTTACCTTCAAGAAGTGAAGAGAGCACTTCACTTCTGACACTTCTGGTCACCAAATGTGTGAAAGTTTTTCCCCCACCAAGCAATTCTCTGTAACACCAGCTGGGTGTCCTACAATTTAACTCAATTCTGGCACTGTCTACCCGGAGACAGCGTCAGATCCCACAGGGTAAGGCCTCAGTCCCACAAGACTGCGCCCTCCACTTCAAGCACCAGTTGCAACCCTAGGTTGTCACCTGTGCTTGTGACCAACTGGCTATAGATCTGAGATTCCAATGACCCCTCCTTGGGTTCGAATAATTTGCTAAAGCGGCTCACAGAACTCAGGGAAACACTGTTTATCAGTTTATTAAAGTATACGATAAAGGATACAGTGGAATATCCAGATGGAAGAGACATATAGGGTGAGCTATGTGGGAAGGGGTGCAGAGCTTCAGTGCCCTGTCCAGGCTTACCACTCTCCCAGCACCTCCGTGTGTTCACCAACCCGGAAGCTCTCCGAACCCCATACTTTTGGGATTTTAGGGAGGCTTCATCACATAGACATGATCGATCATTAACTCCATTTTCAGCCCTTCTCCCTTCACAAGAGAATGGGCAGAGAGACTGAAAATTCCAAGCTTCTAATCATGACTTGGTCTTTCCCGTGGCCAGTCCCCATCCAGGAGCTATCCAGGAGCCCACCCGGAGTCACCTCATTAGAACAAAAGACACTCCTATCCTCCAGGAAATTACCAGGGTTTCAGGAGCCCTGTGTCAGGAACTGGGGTCCAAGACCCATATTAGAATAAGAAATGCTCCTGGTGTTCTTATCACCCAGGAAATTACATGGGTTTTAGGAGCCCTGCACCAGGAACTGGGGACAGACTAAAATACACTTTCTGGTCCAAGACCCATATTAGAATAAGAAATGCTCCTGGTGTTCTTATCACCCAGGAAATTACATGGGTTTTAGGAGCCCTGTACCAGGAACTGGGGACAGACTAAAATACACTTTCTATGATCTCACACCCTTGTTTTCAGTCTTTTTTATGTCATATTGTGTCTCTCGTAAATAGTGTATGGTTAGATTAAAATATATATACCTCAATTGGAGAGTCTTTGCCATTAAAAAGAGGATTTTATGATCACTAACGTTTGACCCTTTTTGCTTTCCCAACATTTGCTACTCAATCTTGATTTCTTTTTCCTCTTTTTCTCTTAGAAGTTCTGCATCTTATTTCATAAGTTGTTAATTTATATTTTTTACAAACATTTTAAATTTGGGTTTCTCTTTTGGCATCCTGAATTTTAACTGTAACTTTGGCATCCCTCGGCCCTCATAAGACTTAACCCTTAGTCTTGTCTTTGCTTCCCCGTTCCCTTATCCTACCTCCAAGAATAATCTGGATTTCTAGTTCCTGATGGCTATTAATTTATATGTAAATTATTACATATAGCATAATGTTAATTATTTTATTCTTCTTTTATTTAAGAATCCTTTTTTAACTGCTGTAAGTTTGATTGCATTGCTTATTACTATTATTTGTATACAAAATCTTCCCTGTTCTTAATTTTAAAATTTTTTTGAATTTATTTTTAATGTGACTGAAGTACTTCCTTAGGTAATCTTTTCATAAAAATTAACATGGATGGTATACTTCTTAACTTTTTACATGTCCAAATATCTTGTTTTTACTCTCAAACAGGAACTCTGTAATATTAATCCCACTGTCTTGAACAATTGAGTGTTATAGATGGAAAGTTCAATGTCAGTCTCATTCTCTCTCTCTTTCAAGATTTTTTTCTTTCTTTCTTTTTATAAATGTCTGGAGGCTTATAGGATTTGTTTTTATCCTTGGCATTTACAGACTTACCGGGATGACTTTCTAGGTATGGATCCTTTCTCAATGATCCATCACAGCATTTGGTGGACACTTTTACACTGAGGATTCAAATCTCTTCAGCTCAGTGAAATATTCTTCTATTCTTTGATTAATAATTCTCCACTATCTTATTTCATTCTCATCTCCTAGAATGCCTGTGTCTTCTTCTTTACTCTCATAATTTCCATCATGGTCTTTTTTGCTCTATGTTCTGGAGGAATTTCTTGAGTATTCTCATTTTTATTTCAGCAATGATTACATTCTGTTTTTTATTGCCTCTATTGAGATCTTTAGTATTGGCAACCATGTTTTTATTTCCAAGAACTTCTTTTTTTTATATTTATTTCATTGTTCCCTTTACATAGTAAATCACTTTCGTTTTATCAATGCAATAAACCCTTGAATCTTATGAAAAATATGAATAAGAAGTGTTTGAAATTATCTCTTGCTTCTTATATCAACTCCTTTACAAGCAGTCATTCTGTGAGTGTGGCTCTAATGTATTTCGCCACATCCTTCAATTTGTGCTTCTCCCAAACCCCAACAACTGCTCCACAGCCCCACCTTTCTCCAAGCCTCTGCTACTTAAAAGAGAAATCTGTCCACCGACTACAGTGTAGCTCCAACTCCCTGAGGGCTCAGCATGGCCACCAGCCAATGTGTCGTGCAGTCTAATATATTCAAGATTGTTAAAGCTTATTTTTAATAAACTTATCTCTGAAGGTCATTTCTAAATAGGAATTGCACAAATGCATTGAGCAATGGTAAGGTCAATGAAACACATACATGGAGTCTCCAAATGGATGAATTCTGGAGTGTTGTTTTCAAAAATGTAATTATTCTTGTTTAAGTGGATGCACATATGATGGATTACTTCTTTAAAATATCTTTTCTAACTGAAAAAGAATATTTATCCAGATCTTTCTTAACTTAGTTACACACACATGTAGTTTAAAAGTCATTTGGTTCTTTATCACTGTTACCAAAACACAGCAATCTCTTGTTCCTTCCCCAGTTTTCCACTCTCTGGAGGCAACCACTTGCAGTTCTCTTGGCTGATTCTTCTGGTATTTTTCTTTATATCTCTACATAACATACTTAGATTGCTATTTCTTGATTTTTCAGTTTTAGGCATTATCTATTGAAATCCACAGTGGTTATTTTTCATGCCTCCAACACCTCATCCCCACGACACACACAACACACACGCACACATACACACACACACACACACACACACTCTTCCTATTCTTTCATCCTCCCAATACACTATAATTTTGGTTGGATCAATATTCTGTTTGCCTTGTTATGACTTTATAAATACTCTTCACCTCTGAGCCCTATAAATATATTGTGATTACTTTTCCTTTCCTGCACAACGTTTTGTTTTTCCTGAAGTGAAAAACTCATGTCTTAACTATAAATTTTTTTGAAATTTTCTTCTTTCTGCATTATTTTCTTCAAAAAATGTCTTTCTGTTTATATTTGACCTAATTGTGTGAACCGCTTTCCTCACATGTCTGTCATCCCTGACTGTTTGCTCCCGTTTAAGGGTAGTGGAGTCCGAAGCTGGAAGCTCCAGTGTACATGGGCGGGGCTTGTTGACAGGGGTCTTCACTGTGTGGTCATCAGGCTAGTCTCTTTCAGTCTTCTGTCTCAGGCTGATCAGATTCCAGAGAGCATTCTTTTAAATTCTCCTGCTTGGAAGGTACAAGTTGGGCTGCCAGCATTTACCCCCTACTTCCAGAAATACCCAGTGGGTTGCTTCTTGGCTTTCTCCACTGCCAGCTCCCATTAATTTTGTCCTTATAGGTTTAACTTTGTAGGTTAAAAATATCCCTTTGCTGTATTTTAGTAGGATTTGGGAATGGAGCAAAATGTGTATGTTCATCCATGTTCAACCAAAAGTCTCATTTTTCTCTACTGAATCATTTACTCTACTTTTTATTCTGTGACTTATATCTTAGCCATTGATCTCGTTCATAGAATCTTGTCAAATCCTTCCGAAAAATCTAGGTACTGCTACATGATCTGCCAAATTTTTTTTATCTGCCATGAAGGTCATATTTTCAAAGAACCAAGGCAGATGAATATTAAAGTATAACTTTTCACACCTGAATTCAGAAAAATCCTTTAAAGCAGTACTCTTCTCTGTGCACATCTTTCTTACACTTTAGTGTCCTTTCCCTCTGAGACATATAAATTCATAATCACGACTTTGCTTCCCCATTTCTTGTGAGTTAAATACAGTTTTAATAATAGTTTGTAAAAAAAAAAAAAGTCTAAGTCAATACATATTGATAGTTTAATAAATTATAGTAATGTATTCTTTTTGCACATTGAAAATTCTTTTAAATTTGATTGATTCTGTTGCTTTCTGAATGGCCCAGACTATACCCCATTAGTCTCCCTCCATCATTCTTTATCCTCACTCATCCACACATACTCTTCTCCAGAGTAATCAAATTTGACGTGTTCTAGTCTTTTGTTTCTCTGAAGAAGAAGCAAAGTGAAGTGGACCTGGGGTAAAATCCTGAAGATCCTGAAACGTTATCACAGTGCTGAGAGATTGTAGGAATTCAGTGAGTGATTCTGAAAGGAGGGAAGAAAGGGAGGGGTGGAAAGAGGGAAGGAGGTGGGGAAGGAGGAAGGAAGCAAAGGAAGGGAAAGATTCCTTTGAGACTACTAATTAAGCTGCTACCAAATTTAGGAAAAGATGAAAAATTACCTCTGTGTAGGATAAATTTGCAGATAATTTTTACAGGATCGTGTTTATAAAAGGTTAGTTGCATTAGTTACAAGTTACATTTTAAAAAACAGAAAAAGAAAAAACCATGATACATGTAAACCTAGGCATGTACATCAGGGGTCAGGCACACTCAACCTGACCTGGTGTTCCAGGTGCTCAGTGTTCTGGCACCTCGGAACCACTAGGAACAGTTGGGAGCCTCTCGTCAGAGCACTGGTGAAACGTGTCAAAACGTGAAGATTATAGAAATGTGAGGAGCTCATTAATTCTCTCCCCAGAGAAACGAAGCAGCCTCATTGGACAGCAGTTAGTGCAAAAGCTATGCCTTCCTTGAACTAAACTCAAGAAGCAAAAAGAAAAGGAGAAATAGATGCAAAAATAGAAGCAAGAAAAGTGGTGGTACAAGTACCAGAAGCAAGAGGAACATTAAGAAGTTAATCCAATAACCCTGCAGGCCAGTGGATTCTAGGGGCCCCAGCTCTGGTCAGCACTGTTTGTCTTCCCCTGTCGTGCTAGAGGGACCAGCACGGTGCCTGACACAGGTAGGAATGCAGTCAGCATTTTTTGAATGAATGAATTAACTGAAAGAATGACAGCCTATTAAAGGGGACAGAGTGTCAAACCACAGGAAGATCAAATACAAACACGAAATTCAAGGACCAGAAGAGTGGAGTCAAGAGTTCAGAATTACATGGAAATGAGATTTTATGAAAAGCAAAGTGTGAAAAAATAAACAGAATCTAGGACGGTTTTTATAGATGCATTTGGGATATCGAGCACTCGCCTTTTTAATTGGGGAATGTGTGGTATGTGATTATGTAGGAATGGCTTCAAGAGCCAGAGACAAGCCATGGACTAGAGTCTGCTTTCAATGTTATTTAAATTAGGATGAGTTTTGAAATTAATAGGTATATTTGGCTATTATTTCCTTTTTCCTCTAAAAGCTGTTATCAAGTTGTTGCAGCTTCTTATAATAGAAAGTGTTATAGAATGAGGGAAATATGTTTCCTATATTGCCATACTAAAGCATAAACATATATGGAGTAGCTGTATATGGGGAAATCCTCTAGCTAAGCCTTAGTGCAATGGAGTAAATATAATCTGTACAAATGCTAAAGTGGACAAAAAGAGCGTAACAGAGCTAGGTGCACTATAGAATCATGCGATGAAATGGCTCCCACATTTTCTCTAAAAAAGAGTAAGGAAGAAATGCAGATATCTTGTGCTAATCTTATCATTTTCAAGTTGTATGCTGCTTTAAGATGTTCCATAGGAAAAAATCAGTGGATCAGCAAAATAGCTGACTCATAAAGGACATCTGTTCAGAGTACCCAGAGAGTCTGTACCCATTCATATTAGAAATTGAAGTGGGATATGAGGCGCATTTGGTGCTGTGGCCCAGGGACCCAGGAATATCCAGATCTTGCCTCACATCACAGACAATCCCAAGGGAGATACATACGCACCTACAATAGCAAAGACAAAGCAAAACACTTTGAGCAGTAATGGTAATGAGGTTACCCACCTCACTCAGTGTCACTGGGGGCCATGTGGGAAGAAGTAATGAGGCACCTTGCCCCTCTCAGCCATGTGGTATCAGCAAAGGACTAGCAGGGAACCTGAACTCCCATCTCCACTCAGCAGTAGTGAGGCGTCCCTTCCCCCAAGTAGCAACAGAGATTGAGTCAAGAACCTGGCTTCCCACCGCTGCCTGATGGTAATGAGGCAGCACCCCATTTCTCTGATGGTGCATTCTCAGAAGAGGCCCGCTAAAACAAAAAATTTAAGTAAGATCCAGAGTCTCAGAACACAATACCCAAAGAAGTTAGGGTGTTTATTTTTCTGGAGGTTGGCAGTTCAGAGCTGACACTGTGGCTCTACAGTGCCATCAGGGATCCCATGAGCTTACAGTTTCATGGGGGGAGACAGATGACAACAGATAAATAAATATATATTGTGTCGGGGGTGGGTAGTAATAACTGCTATGAAGAGAAATTAAGCAGGTTTTTGGAGTAGAGAGTTACAGAGTAAAACTGATAAGGTGACATTTGAAGAAAGACCTAAAGAAAGTAAGGGATCTCTTCATATGGATATCCTGAGGAACAGTATTCCAGGCAGAGGAAACAGCAGCAGCAAAGGTTCTGAGGCAGGAACATGCTTAGTGTTTTCAAGAAATAGAAGGGAGGCCGGTGTGTGCGGAGAGGAGGAAGCAAGGAGGAGAGTGGTAGGAGGGAAAGTCAGAGAGGCAGATATGGCCAAATCCTGTGGGGCCTGGTAGACTTTGGTAAGGACTTCAGATTTCACTGTGTAAAATGGGGAGTCACTGGAGGGTGTTGAGCAAAGCAGTGACATTTTCTGACTTAGTGTTTTCAAAGGCTCATTCTCGTTGCTATGTGAAGAATAGACCATAGCAAGGCAAGAGTAGAAAGGACAGACAAGCTAAGCTGTTGCAGTAATTCAGGTGGAGATGACAGTGGTTTGGATCAGGTTGGTAGAGGTAGAAATAGTGACAAATGGGTATATTTTGACAGAAGAGCTGACAAGATTTAGAGATCATGGATTGGATGCAGGATGTGCAAGAAGGAGATGAGCAAAGGATGAGCCCAGGGCTATCAGTTGGAAGGATAAGATTGTCATTGATTAGAATGAGGGAGACTGGAGAAAATGCAAACTTGTTTTGACATGCCTGTTAGACATCCAGGTGAAGATGTCCAATAATTAGCTTGGATGTATCTTTCTGCTTCTTCATCCTCAGTGTGTGGCTTCATTGTTTGTGGTCACCTTATGGTTGCAAGATGGCTGAACCACTTCCAGCATCACATCTGCCTTCCAGGAAGGGAGTGGAGGAAGCCCCATGGGTAAAAACAAAAGAGTGCATGCCAGCATTTTATTTTGGGTTTACAAGTTCCAGGGATTCAGACCTGATATCTTTGCGAGCCATTCTTCAGCCTACCACCTATGAGAGTGGGGAAGTGAAACAAGGGAGGGCAGGTTATCAGATCTGCTACCACTGAGGGTGACTGGAGAGAAATCCTGATGGGGAAACTCAGGAACCCAGTATAATCACACCCCTCAGAGTTATCCCATCCAAGGAGCGAGTGAGCATTTATACACCAATAACTGACAGTCATTGGTTGAAGGTTGCTCCTGGGAGACCTTCGATTCTGTCACTTCTGGCCCATCACACAGGTGGCAAAGAGGATTCCAGTGACAAGAGAAGGCACTCAGGCAAAGAAATGCAGGTTCTGTCCACTGGAAATCAGGCCAAGTGCCCTGAAGCGGTAAGTGTGAGGGATGTATAGGATACCAACAGCAACTGCTGTGGCCCTCTTTTAAATAGCCTCATGGCAACTTCCGCTTACATTTCATAGGCCAGATTTTTTTACATGGCCATGCCTAGCGGAGACTGGGAAATGTAGTTGTGTTTTTAGCTGGACACATTTCCACTCTGAATTACATTGGCGCTCTGTTAGTATGGAAGAAAGGAAAGATGGATTCTGGGTAGGCAACTAGCCACGTAGGCAATAAGAATGGAAGCAGACAAGTGAGAAGGAGGACTCAGATCAGGGTTTTATCACTGGACATGATGAGAAGTGGTCAGAATTTAGGATATATATTGGAGGCAGTGCCAATAAGACTGTTGTTTTGGAGTTTGAGGGAAACACAAATCTAGGGTCATGAAGGGTTTTTATCTTGAGCAACTGTAGCAGTGGTGCCAATTAAAGAGATGGAGTGGATTGGAGTGGGGGCAGGTTTGTGGTGCAGGGAGTCAAGCACTGTGTTTTGAGCATGTGAGGTTTGAGATGCCTGCAGACGTCCTCTGAGAATGTCAGTGTTGAATAGGTAGTGGGGTATAGAAGGCTGGCGCTCAGAAGCTCAGGCCGCAGATACTGATTTGGATGTTATCAGAACAAGCTGGCATTAGAAGGTTCATTAGAAATTTCCAACATTCAGGAAACAGTATATTTCTTAGTTTTCTAGCATCGGAAAAACAGATTTTATCAATGTTTGCCTAATTTTTCGCTGTTGGGATCTAGTGAAATAGCTGGCTCTAGTTTTAAATAGAAAAATAACTATCCTCACATGTACTAACACTGCAGTCTCTCATCAACTAGACCTTTTGGCAAGAGGGAATTTTAATTGTCCTAGAGATTGGCTTATCCAAGCTAATGCCTGTGTAGATAAACACTTTATTATTAATTGTATCGTATGTTTCTATGTATTAATATGAAATAATATTTCAGATATGTGTTTATGATGATAGTAAAGTTACTTATATTTCTAGATAATTGTAAAAATCACCCTGAAGAAAGAGGGTTAATGCTTGCTAATGTTTCACTGTCTTCTTACCTCATTCAATCTGTAAATCAAGATGTTACTCAGAATGTGAATAGTTATTATACAAAAAGTTTATCTGTAATGTAGGTATTTTAACAGCTCTCCCATTGTTTTTAGAACATAAAAAAATGAGATTTTAAATTTGTATGTACCTAGAATTCTGATAAAACATTGATAGGGACTTGGAAGCTATGACATTGTATTTTATTTCTTTGAATGTCTTGCTTTGATGGTTATGATGGAGGCTTTAGAATAAGGCCTTAATAAGTACCTTTAAACATCTTTTTTTGGAATAGTGGGATTTATATCTCCTCCATATCCCTACATTAGGCTTGTTGCAAATGAGAGAGAAGAATGGACTGAATGTGAGCCACCATCTCAAATATGCAATAAAAATGGGCATTGTAATGCTGCTAAGTCAGCAAACACTAATGATGTCAATAAACAACATTTTTTGGACAACTAAAAAAGTGCTTGAGGAAAAGCTATTTTTAGCTATAATTCGATAATTAATTTTGAACAAGGGCAACCATGAAACTATAACCTAAAAGCCATAAGGTATAAATCTTTCACTTTACTGTTTTAGGAAAGATAATCGACTAAAGAGCAGGCTGACATCACAGACATGTCTGCAAAAGTGGGTTCTAGGACTTCTCCTGGAGTCTCTCCCATTTGGTTCTATTTATGTTTCCAGTGTGGTACAGTATTTGATGTGCAGAATGGGGTCTGTGACTACAGAACTACAGAAAAGTTGTTATATTTATTTTTTTAAGCTAAAAAAACAAAAACAATCACCCATTTCTCTCACCCCCCATCCCCGCCTCTGGCAATCACCACCAATCTGTTCTCTGTATCTATGAGTCTGGGTTTATATATATATATAAAAAATATAAATTATTATTATATATATAAATAAATTATATATATATATTTTTTATATTCTACATATAAGAGAGATCATATGGTATTTGTCTTTCTCTATCTGACTTATTTCACTTAGCATAATACTCTCAAGGGCCATACATGTTCTCGCAAATGGCAAGATTTCAGTCTTTTTTATGGCTGAAAATGTTCCGTTGTATATATACACTGTAATTTCTTTATCCATTCACCCACTGATGGACACTTAGGTTGTTTCCATATCTTGGCTATTGTAAATAATGCTGCAGTGAACATGGGGGTGCAGATATCGTTTTGAGTGAGTGTTTTCCTTTCCTTTGGATAAATACCCAGAAGTGGAATTGCTGGATCATATTGTAATTTTGTTTTTAATTTTTTGAGGAACCTCTGAACTGTTTTCCATAGTGATTGTGCCAATTTACATTCCTACCAGCAGGGCACAAGCGTTCCCTTTCCTCCACATCCTGACCAATGCTTGTTATTTCTTGTCTTTTGGAAATAGCCATTCTAACAGGGGTGAGGCGATATCTTATTAGGTTTTGATTTGCATTTCCCTGATGATTAATGATGTAGAGAATCTTTTCATGTATCTGTTGGTCATCTTTGGACATTTGTATGTCTTCTTTGAACAAATGTCTATTCATCACTTCTGCCCATTTTTTAATCAGATTGTTTTTTGCTATTGAAGTGTATGAGTTCTTTATATATTTTAGATATTAGCCCCTCATCAGATATATGATTTGCAAATGTTTTCTCCTATTCAGTAGGTTGCCTTTTCATTTTATTGATGGTTTCCCTTGGTGTGCAGAAGCTTTTTAGTTTGATATGCTCCCACTTACTTATTTTCTTTTTTTTTTTTAACCTCTTTTTTATTTTTTAATTTTTTTAATTTTTTGTTTATTGCAGTAACATTGGTTTATAACATTGTAAAAATTTCAGGTGTACATCATTGTACTTCTATTTCTGCATAGATTACATCCATGTTCACCACCAAAATACTAATTACAACCCATCACCACACACACGTACCGAATTATCCCTTTCACCCTCCTCCCTCCCCGCTTCCCCACTGGTAACCACCCATCCAATCTAAGTCCCTATGTGTTTGTTTATTGTTGTTATTATCTACTACTTAATGAAGGAAATCATGCGGTATTTGACCTTCTCCCTCTGACTTATTTCACTTTGCATTATACCCTCAATGTCCATCCATGATGTCACAAATGGCTAGATTTCATCGTTTCTTATGGCTGAGTAGTATTCCATTGTGTATATATACCACAGCTTCTTTATCCATTCGTCCCTTGATGGGCACTTAGGTTGCTTCCAAGTCTTGGCTATTGTGAATAACGCTGCAATGAACACATGGGTGCATGTACCTTTACAAATTGGTGTTTTCAAGTTCTTTGGATAAATACCCAGCAGTCCCACTTACTTATTTTCGCTTTTGTTCCTTTTGCTTTTGCATGTCGGATTCAAAAAATCAATGCCAATCCTATGTCAAGGAGCTTACCACCTATGTTTTCCTTCTAGGAGTTTTATAGTTTCAGGTCTTATGTTCAAGTCACTAATCCATTTTCTGTTAATTTTTGTGTATGGTATAAGATAGTGGTCCAGTTTCAATCTTTTGCATATGGCTGTTCAATTTTCCCAACACCATTTATTGAAGAGACCGTCCTTTCCGCACTGTGTATCCTTGGCTCGTTTGTCATAAATTAATTCACTATATATGCGTGGGTTTATTTCTGGGCTCTCTATTCTGTTCCATTGATCTATGTGTCTGTTCTTATGCCAATATCATACTGTTTTAATTACAATAGCTTTGTAATATAGTTTGAAATCAAGGAGCATGGTACCTCCAGCTTTGTTCTTCTTTCTCAAGATTGCTTGGCTATTCGGTGTCTTTTGTGGTTCCATACAAATTTTTGGATTTTTTATTCTATTTCTGTGAAAAACCCCATTGGAATTTTGATAGGGATTGCGTTGACTCCATATATTGCTTTGGGTAGTATGGACATTTTAACAATATTAATTCTTCCAATCCATGAGCACAGAATATCTTTCCATTTATTTGTGTCTTCTTCAATTTCTTTCATTAATGTCTTGTAATTTTCAATATACAGATCTTTCACTTCCTTCATTAAATTTATTCCTAGTGATTTTGTTCCTTTGGGGGCAATTGTAAATGGGATTGTTTTCTTAATGTCTCTTTCTGGTAGTTCATTATTACTGTATAGAAACACCACAGATTTTTGTGTATTGATTGTGTATCCTGTAACTTTACTGAATTTGTTTATTAGTTCTAACAGTTTTTGATGGAGTCTTTAGGGTTTTCTATATATATCATGTGACTTGCAAATAGTGACAGTTTTACTTCTTCCTTTCCAATTTGGATGCCTTTTATTTCTTTTTCTTGCCTAATTGCTGTGGCTAGGACTTCCAGTACTATGTTGAATAAAAGAGGCAAGAGTGGGCATCCTTGTCTTGTTCCTGATCTTAGTGGAAAAGCTTTCAGCTTTTCACCTTTGAGTATGATGTTAGCTGTGGGTTTATCATATATGGCCTTTATTATGTTGAGGTATGTTCCCTCTATACCTGCTTTGTTGGGAGTTTTCATTATAAATGGATGTTGAATTCTGTCAAACGGTTTTTCCACATCTATTGAGATGATCATATGATTTTTATCCTTCATTTTGTTAATGTGGTGTATCCCATTGATGGATTTGTAAATGTTGAACTATCCTTGCATTCGTGGAATAAATCCCACTTGATTATGGTGTAAGATCCTTTTAATATACTGTTGAATTTGGTTTGTTAATATGTTTTTTTAGAATGACATTCTTTTATTTATTTACTTACTTACTTATTTATTTTTTGGTGAGGAAGATCAGCCCTGAGCTAACATCCGATGCCATTCCTCCTCCTTTTTGCTAAGGAAGATCTGCTCTGGGCTATCATCTGTGCCCATCTTCCTCCACTTTATATGTGACGCCACTACAGCATGGCTTGACAAGCAGTGCATCGGTGCACACCTGGGATCTAAACCTGTGAACCCCGGGCCGCCACAGTGGAGTGTGTGCACTTAAACGCTGCGCCACCAGGCCGGCCCCTGGTTTATTAATATTTTGTTGAGGATTTTGCATCTATTTTCATCAGGGATATTGGCCTATAATTTTCTTTTCTTGTGGCATCCTTGTCTGGTTTTGGCATCAAGGTAATGCTGATCTTGTATAATGAGTTTGGAAGAGTTCCTTCCTCTTCTATTCTTTGGAAGAGTTTGAGAAGGATTGGTATTAATTCTTCTTTGAATGTTTGGTAAAATTTACCAGTGAAGCTGTCTGGTCCTGGACTTTTGTTTGTTGGGAGGTTTTTGATTACTGATTCAATCTCTTTGCTAGTAATCAGTATGTTCAGATTTTCTATTTCATCATGATTCAGTCTTGGTAGATTGTATGTTTCTAGGAATTTATCCATTTCTTCTAGGTTGTCCAATTCGTTAGCATATAACTGTTCATAATAGTCTCTTATGATCCTTTGTATTTCTGTAATAAGAGTTGTAACATCTTCTCATTCATTTCTGATTTTATTTATTTATTTGAGTCCTCTCTCTTTTTTTCTTGGCGAGTCTAGCTAAACTTTTGTCAATTTTATCTTTTCAAAGAACCAACTCTTAGTTTCCTTGATCTTTCTATTTTTGGTCTTTATTTCATTTATCTGCTCTAATCTTTGTTATTTCTTTCATTCCATTAACTTTGAGCTTCATTTGTTCTTCTTTTTCTAGTTTCTTGAGGTATAAAGTTAGGCTGTTTCTTTGAGACTTTTTTTGTTTCTTGAGGTAGGCATTTATTATATTTCCATATTTCCATTTTCATTTGTCTCAAGGTATTTTTTATTTATCTTTTGATTTCTTCCTTGATCTATTGGTTATTCAGTAGCATGTCGTTTAATATCCACATATTTGTGAATTTTCCAGTTTTCTTTGTGTAATTAATTCCTAGTTTCGTACAATTGTGATTGGAAAAGATACTTGATGTGATTTCAGTCATCTTAAATCTATTAAGACTTGTTTTGTGGCCTAAAATATGACCTATTTTGGAAAATGTTTCATGTGTACTTAAGAAGAATGTGTATTCCGTTGCTTCTGGATAGAATGTTCTGTAAATATTTGTTAAGTCCGTCTGATCTAATGTGTTGTCTAAGGCAGATGTTTCCTTATTGATTTTCTGTCTGAATGATCTGTCCATTGATGTAAAGGGAGTATTAAAGTACCCTACTATTATTGTATTGCTATCTATTTCTCTCTTTAGGTCTGTTCATATTTGTTTTATATATTTGGCGCTCCTATGTTGGGTGTATAAATATTTACAAATGTTATTTCTTCTTGTTAGATTGACTCTTTTATCTTTATGTAACACCCTTCTTTGTCTCTTATTACAGTCTTTGTTTTAGATTCTATTTCATCTGATATAAGTATAGCTACTCCAGCTTTCTTTTGGTTTCCATTTGCGTGGCTGTCTTTTTCCATCCCTTCACTTTCAGTCTGTGTGTGTCCTTACATATAAAGTGAGTCTCTTGTAGGCAGCATATAGATGAGTCTTGTTTTTTTTTTATGCATTCAGCCACCCTATGTCTTTCTATTGGAGAATTTAGTCCATTTACATTTAAAGTAATTCAATAGATATGTGCTTATTGTCATTTTGTTAATTGTTTTCTGGCTGTTTTTGTAGTTCCTTTCTGTTCCTTTCTTCTCTTGCTTTCTTCTTGTGTAATTTGATGGCTTTCTTTAGGGATATACATACTCCTTTTTCTTTATCTTTTATGTATTTACTATAGGTTTTTGCTTTGTGGTTACCATGAGAATTACATATGACAACTTATCACTATAACAGTCTATTTTAAGTTGATAACAACTCAAGTTTGATCCCGTTGTAAAGCCCTACATTATTAACCCCCACACACGTTTTATGTTTTTGATATCACATTTTACATCTTTTTATCTTGTATATCCCTTAACTAATTATTGTAATCATAATTTTGTGTGTGTGTGTGTGTGTGTGTGTGTGTGAGGAAGATCATCCCTGAGCTAACATCCGATGCCAATCCTCCTCTTTTTGCTGAGGAAGATTGGCCCTGGGCTAACATCCATGCCCATCTTCCTCTACTTTATATGGGATGCTGCCACAGCATGGCTTGACAAGCGGTGCATCGGTGTGAGCCTGGGATCCAAACCAGTGAACCCCAGGCTGCCGCAGTGGAGCGCACGCACTTAACTGCTTGCGCCACTGGGCCGGCCCCCATAATTTTTTTTTATTTACTGTTTTTTTTTTCTTTTTGCTGAGGAAGATTTGCCCTGAGCTAACATCCATTGCCAATCGTCCTCTATTTTTTATGTGGGTTGCCACCACAGCATGGCCGCTGACATTGACAGGTGGTGTAGGTCCACGCCCAGGAACTGAACCCAGGCTGCTGAAGTGAAGCACGCCAAACCTAACCACTAGGCCATGGGACCAGCCCCAATCATAATTATTTTTACTGCTTTTGTCTTCATACTAGCTTTATAAGTGATTAATCCACTACCTTTATTATATATTACATTTCCAGTGAGATATATTCTTTCATATGTGTTCTTGTTACTAATGAGTGACCTTTCTTTTCAGCTTAAAGAAGTCTCTCTAACATTTCTTGTAAGGCTGGCTTAATGGTGATGAACTCCTTTAGATTTTGCTTGTCTGGAAAATTCTTTACTGCTCCTTCAATCCTGAAGTATAACTTAGCTGGGTAGAGTGTTCTTGGTTGGATGGTTTTTTTCTTTCATCACTTTGAATACATCATGCCACTATATATTTAGCTATATATATAGCTATACTATATTTAGTATATACTATATAATATAACTATATAGTTATATTACTATATATTTAGCTATATATATAGCTATACTATATTTAGTATAGCTAAATATACTTAGTATAGCTAAATATATAGTAATATAACTAAGATAAATAATACATTAATACATTTTAGAATGAGTTTCATTAAAATATTTTGAAAATGTTAAAACCTAATATCATTGCTCATCAGCCTTTTGGAAACTTATTTTCTTAGGCTAGTCCATGTTGCATGAAATAGTCTCCTCTTCTCTTTTCTCTGTGCTTCTCTTCCTCTCTCCTTCCTCTTTCTTCATGATGACCTCCATATTTGTCTTTTAAACACCCTTTTTCTCTCTCCCAAGCTGAAGATCCATTTCTATTCTAACATCCCTCATATCCCAAACTGAACTCACTCTTTTTTTTTCTTTACAGACCTGTTTATCCACTTCTGTTTTCCAAATTGGTGATGAGTAGGTTGACACTACATCCCAGTTTGCCCATAACAATCACTGTTTACATCCTTTGTCCTGGCATAATTATTATTAGTGCCCCTTTCACTTTCAGAATTGTCCTGGTTTGGATAACAGATCATATGGTCACCATAGCTATCTGTCTGATGAAGGTCTGCCCTTTTAAGAACCGGTATATAAGCCCATATGTTAAAGGACTTTGGAGGGGCATATATGTCTGTGTACCTTACCCCAGCTCTTTTTACTCTGAATAACTCTCTCCACATTCCATTCCCCTGCCCACTCCCAACATGCTTGCCACTACTACCTCCATTTATATCATCAGCTTTCTATTTTGCTCTCTCTTAATCTCCAAACTTGATAGGCTGATATTTTGACTCTAGGCTCCCCAGACTGGTATATCACCCTGCAAGTCTCAGTGTGCCCCCTCCCTTCTAGCTTAATGCATTTATACCTCTGGCCTGGCCCCAGGATCCTTCTCTTGTGAATTGCTCCAAAGAATAAATCCAATAGTAAAGGTCAGGGTTTGCATGTCTTGAGTAGTATATCAGGCACAATCCACCCAGTGTCCAAAACTGGGAGACTCAGAGGATTCTTATTTTTTTTTAGCTCCTCACTCAACTTTTCTAAAATTGGAATGTAAGACCTACTTTATGGGATGTTGTGAGGATCCATGAGAGGAAGTGCAGGAAAGTAATTAGCATAGTGTTAGCATTTGACTTAAGGAAGAAATGAAAATATAAATAATGCTAGGACCCAGCTGTGTGAAGGAGGCTAAATAAGCCTTTTGTATTTTATTTTAAACTTCACTAGATTTAGGAGCAAATATTGATGCTACTGAGATAGCTGAACTGCTATTTATTTCTAAAAAACTGAAGAAGTGTAGATATACTAGAAGATTGACAATTGACAGTTGAAATTCAATTGACAATTGAATTTCAAAAGGGAATATTAAATTTGACAAAAAAGCTGAGTTTAATGTAAAACTGAGTTGGACTAAATCTTAGATAAGACTCTGGAAGAGATTCTCAGTGGTTTGTGAGCATTCAGAAGGGGAAGCAGTGCCACCAGGACTCAACCTGGGTGCACCTGACCCCTGCCTACTAGACCAGTTTGGTTCACAGGGCTAATGTGCTGGTGCATCAAGGAATATATAGAAAGAGTTGTAGTTGGGCTTTGGCATGATATTTTACAGGGTTTTTTATGACATGACATTTTTGTGGGAAAAAAAGAAAAAGATTGTAAGGTTAATTAAGTGGATTAGCATCTGATTATAATAAGAGAAATAATCAACGGATCACTGTCACCCTGAAGGGCTTGTTAGTGGAATGCCATAGAGCTCTGTCCTCCGTCCTGTCCTTCATGACGTTTTACAAACACTTGTATGAAAAAACGTATTCATATTATATATGTATAATTATATAATATATTAGATACAACAAGTAATGCTTATCAAATCTGCAGCTAACACAAAACTTGGAGGTATAGTGAATATACTCTCTGGCACAAATAGGATCCCAAAATATAAGCTCAGATGTTACCTCCTTTAGGAAGGCTTCTATGATAGCACACCCTGTACAAGTCTGTATTCAATACCCTTCCTTTCTATTCCCAAAAGAGCTGCATGTCTTCCTAGTCTCATATTGTACCTGCCTACCTTGCAAGCCTCTCTCTGTGCACAGGCAGTTGGTCTTGCCTCTCTATCTTCCAGTTCCTCACAAAGCAGGCAGCAGCTGCTTACTGAATGTTTGCTTCATTACAGAACCAGTGATGACAACCCACATTGACAGGCTGAAACTAGCAAGCTGAAATTTAATGAGGGTAAATATAAGGCCCTGCTTTTGGAGCACCCCCCAAAAAACTAAACAAGCACAAGAGAGTGAATAGGTGGCTTTACTTGTAGAATGAATGAAGAAGAAATAAGGTGTTTAGATATGAATAAACTCTCCTTGAAACAGTACAATATCACTGTTTTGCCCTTCCCCCTCCCAAATTCAAAGCTAAGGTCATCTTCCTCTGCTTGAATAAAAGTATATAGTGCCTAAAACAAAGGATGTGCAAGTCCCTCTCTGAGCTGATTAGAATATACCTGGAGTATTATGTTAAACTTTGGAGTGGTGCATTTCAAGGAGGAAATCGACAAACAGGAACTTGTTCAGAGGAGAGCTACCGGAATTATGAAGGGTCTGAAAATCTTATCATAGTCATTCACTTTTTCATTCCACTCAACAAATGTATATTAAGGGTCTAGTATTTTCCAGGAAGTATATTAGGTAACGAGTGGTGAAGAAAAGAAAAATCCCTTTGAGCAATTGAAAGAAACAAAGATACTTCTGGAAATAAACAAAGACCACCCAAATGAGAACAAATGAAGCCTATTTATTCAGAGCTTGCTATAGCAAGGGAGTCAGCAACCATCACCTGCATTTGGCAGACTCAAAGTCAGACAGGGGAGTGGGAAAGCTTTACAACGAGCAAAAGAGAAGTCTTCAGGTGCTGGCCCGGTGGCATAGTGGTTAAGTTCATGTACTCCACTTTGGCAGCCCAGGGTTTGCAGGTTCAGATCCCAGGTGTGGACCATCGTACCACTTGTCATGCCATGCTGTGACAGGCGTCCCACATATAAAGTAGAGGAAGATGGGCATGGATATTAGCCAAGGGTCAATCTTCGTCAGCAAAAAGAGGAGGATTGGCAACAGACATTAGCTCAGGGCTAATCTTCCTTACCAATAAAAAAGAGAAGGCTTCAGCTATGCCCTGATTGGAGGCTGTTGGCATGGGGAAGCTGAGGCAGGCTAACTAGAAGCAGGGCATCCTATGTTGTTGGTTTGGGGAGCAAATTTGGCTTTCTCCAGTTGGTCCTGAGTTGGAGGTGGAGGCAGAAATTTGGGAGACCGTCAGTCATTGACCAAGTCCTAACCATTCTAGAGCTATTGCTGCAGAGGTTGTGAGTCAGAGTCTATTATCATATGTTTGGCCATTGTCTGTTTGTATGTTCAGTCTCTAATATTGAACATTGAGAAGAGAAGACTCAGAAGAATCTGGAGGTACACTGATAACTGTATTCAGCATATTGATAACTGCATTCAAGTACTTTAAGGTCTACTGTGTTGAAAAGGCATTTGTTCTGAATGGTCCCAATGGATCAAATTAGGACCGGGGGATGAAAAAGTTCTTCAATATGAGAAAGAACTTTTAAAAACTCATTGCTATCGGGGCTGGCCCACTGGCACAGTGGTTAAGTGTGCGTGCTCCGCTTCAGCGGCCCGGGGTTCGCAGGTTCGGATCCCAGGTGTGCACCAACGCACCGCTTGTCAAGCCATGCTGTGCCGGCGTCCCATATAAAGTAGAGGAAGATGGACATGGATGTTAGCCCAGGGCCAATCTCCCTCAGCAAAAATAAGAGGATTGGCACTGGATGTTAGCTCAGGGCTGATCTTCCTCACACACACAAAAAACTCATTGCTGTCTAGATACCATTTCAGACAGTGGTTACCTGCTAAAGGAAGAATTCAGACGTAGGCTGGATGACTGCTGGACAGTGGTACTGCAATGCAGATCACAAACTTTGGCATGCACCAGAATCACTTGGCACCTTTGTTACTGATGCAGAATCTTGGGCTCTGTCCTAGACTTGCTGAATCTGATCAGTGGGGTATGATAGATGATTCTCTTAAGAAGCATTTGTGGAAGATATGCAAACGTTGGATGGGTAGTTGGACTAGATGACTCATAAAAGTCCTTCCAATCCAAGAGTCTAATATTCTAACTTTTGCATAGCATAATAATAACCAGGAAATAAACCATGCATTCATTTATTTAACAGTATTGATTGAATAGCTTACATTATGCCACACTCTATTTTGGCCTCTGTTTTAATTCCATTAGCATGATGAATTCCTACATGCCAAGGAGATAGCGATGAAAAGAACTCATTTCTTCATTCTTCAAAAATTTGTTGAGCATCTGCTATGTGCTGGGGCACTGTGCTGAGCTCTGGTGAGATGATAATGAACAAGACTGATATAGTCCTTTTTTTCCCCCAGACCTTACACTAGCAGAAAAAGATAGACAAATATATTTGCAGTAAAGGGTGATACATGTTGTTATGAAAAAGAAAATGGTGTGAAAACCATTCTTTTTGTTATCTTTTTCCCCACATCGTAACGCCAATTAAAATCCAATCGAGTTATTTATAGAGGAATTAGTACTTCCTTTCCTCAGATTTGTTTTAGGTTTTAAGTAAAAATTGAGAGCCTTGGGGCCTTAGCCCAGCAATGCTAGAAGACTTCAGAATGCTACTTTGTATTTAAAACCTCTCTGATGTCAGAACTGGAGAAGCTGCCGTTGGATAAACCAATCAAATGGACGCCCTTTGTTCAGGTTGACTCAGGGTGTTTTAGAAAGTGACTCTGGAAATTCTGAATTCTTTGAGTTCTAATACTTGTTTCTAACCTTGTTGTAAGGGAGCTAATTTGTACTATATTTTTCAAGCAAGATCTATTCGAAACACCGTGTCTTTTGCTGTGCGGTATACAGGAAGGAGCTTAAGATGGGAAGCAGCTACCTGTGCTCCAGTTCTGGCTCCTCCACTAATTAATACGTGACCTTGACCTCTCTGTGCCTTAGCATTTTTCAAAATGCTAAATGATCCTTAATTAACCCTAAAATTCTGATTTGGTGAAACTAAATGGAGGAAATGTTGTTATTTTGCACCTGCCTCCCTTCCAGCTACACAAATGTATTAGCAGCCCTATCACCACCGTTGAATGGGTACTGAAATAAATTGCTTCTCGAATCTGGACATTTGTGTGTTCCTTAGGCTGAAGTCTGAAGCTTCAGCATCTGCCCACGTATCCAGTCTGAATGACTGGACTTACACCAGGCCCTTGGGGAGCACTGCAGCTTCTTTGAAAGAGAACCTGCCCTGGGATCAGATCACCCAGCAATCTGTCTTCTGACCAACTCTCAGTCTCTATAGTTGTAGCTATTACCAAGCGCCTTGATTCAAACACAGTAGACCTTCCTAGACCCAAGATATTGCCACCTATCTGACTAATAGTATCCCCAATGTTTAAAGACTTACATTACTCTGCCCATACCTGCCTGATCAGATTACTTCCAGACACCAGCCAGATCACACCAAGTTCCCCTCCCGGGGGAGCAGCACTGTAGCCCATGTGGTACCCCAGAATATGGTCCTACCTAGCCCAGGCTTGCTCTTCTATACCCGACAGGCACACTTGACATCCTAGTTTGCCTGCCATCAAACCTCCTCAAGGTATGCTAGACATAGGTACATGTATATTTATATGTAAGAGCATTGAACCAGTTTTCATAATTATAATTTTCCTTAGAATTAGCTCACTCTAAAAAACGGTTATTTTATTTATTTATTTTTTTAACTATCTTTATTGCGACCTTATTTCTGACATAATCAGCACAATGTGTTTTCATTTTAGTACTCCCTTGTCTAAGTCAAAACTTTTGGGTCAGGGAGACCCATATGCTACCATCTGCACTAAGAAGAGAAATGCAGGCAGTGACTTTATCAATCTATTGCATTATATTATGACAGAACTATACTTTAAAAAATGTCATTTAGAAAATTAAATGTACGGGCCGGCCCAGTGGCGCAAGCGGTGAAGTGCATGCGCTCCGCTGCGGCGGCCCAGGGTTCACCGGTTTGGATCCCCGGAGCGCACCGACGCACTGCTTGGCAAGCCATGCTGTGGTGGCATCCCATATAAAGTAGAGGAAGATGGGCACAGATGTTAGCCCAGGGCCAGTCTTCCTCAACAAAAAAGGAGGAGGATTGGCAGATGTTAGCACAGAGCTGATCTCCTCACAAGAAAAAAAAAAAAATTAAATGTATATACAGTCGTGTGTCACTTAACAGGGATACGTTCTGTGGGACTGGCCCCACGGCATAGCAGCTAAGTTTGGCATGCTCCACTTTGGCGACCCAGGTTCGGTTCCTGGGTGCGGACCTACACCACTCATCAGCAGCCATATAGTGGCAGCGACCCACGTACGAAATAGAGGAAGATTGACATAGATGTTAGCTTAGGGTGAATCTTCCTCAGCAACAAAAAAAACCAGGGATACATTCCGAGAAATGTACCCTTAGGTGATTTTGTCATTGTGCGAATATCATAGAGTGTTCTTACACAATCCTAGATGGTAGAGCCTGCTACACACCTAGGCTATATGGTACTAATCTTATGGGACCACCGTCATATATGTGGTTTGTTGTTGACCAAAACATTGTTATGCAGTGCATGACTGTACACTGTTAACTCTGAAATTAGCTTTTAGTTTTAATTTTAAATTTAACCTCTAGCTTTTGGACTTCTTCCTATTTAAATAATTGGACAATTTAGGGAAATAATGATAAAGCTATTCAGGGCAATGTAATAATTTTTCTTCTCCTCACATTTCACTCTTTTTAAATGTATTTTAATTTTCTATAATTGCCAGAGCTTCTCCTTGCGAGGCTGAGCTTCAGGAATTAATGGAACAAATTGACATCATGGTAAGCAACAAAAAATTGGATTGGGAAAGGAAGATGCGGGCTTTGGAGACACGATTAGATCTTCGGGATCAAGAATTGGCAAATGCACAAACTTGTTTGGATCAGAAAGGTCAAGAGGTACTGAAATATGTGTTAATAAATTGTTAATTCCTCAGACTGTTATAAACAGAATTTATTCTATCAGAATATGTTTTTCATTACACATACTTTTTATCAGGCATCAGCAATAGAATTTATTGCTTGAAATTTTGTCATAGTGTGCTAAATGTGTTCTATAAGATAAGTGACAAGCAGAGCCTAAACCCATAGAAATTTTCTGATGCAGACATATAGTGTCAATACCATCTAGAAAAGTAAACAAACATTCACTATATGTGTGAAATAAATGTTTGCAAGCAAAGATGTCAGTGCTTTTGCTGCTGTAGAAACAAAGCAGTAGTCATCAAAGCTGTGTCTTTGCACGAGGCGGAATTCAGGAGCATTTGCCTCTTCTAATCTGCTAGAAAAATATTTCCTGAAAGAAGTGAAATGTCAAGATTTGATTGTAGGACGAGAGAGAAAAGACTTTGGCGAAGGGGGTGTGTGTGTCTCGTGGGCACCCACTTAAGAGGAGTGCCCTTGGCCCCTGCGAGGCTGCTTACCACCAAGCTGGTGATTGTAAAAGCATGTCTGAGTGCTCTCAGGCCTGGAGAGGAGTTCAGGAAAACCGTATGCTTTATCTAACGTGGACTTTCGTGCCTGTGAATTTTTCTTTGGGGTGAGGCATAAGAGAAATGTCTACTCATCATATACTAAAACATCATCAGTCAACTTGTTCAGCCACAATTTTTCTACCTTTATTGGCCTCTCAACGGAACTTAGTTTTTGGCAGGGTTAACTATGTTATAGTTTGGCACAGTTAACTTAGTTTTTGGCCTCTGGTTTCCCTTCACAATAGAGGCAGGACTTCAGACCTGGCATATGTAAGAGACTATTTTCTCACTTCTATTCTTTTAATGACACAGATATGTGAACAGGTGCCTCGTCTGCTTTTGTTGTTTTTTTTTTTTTTTTGGTGAGGAAGATTAGCCCTGAGCTAACATCTGTTGCCAATTCTCCTCTTTTTGCTGAGGAGGATTGGCCCTGGGCTAACATCTGTGCCCATCTTCCTCTACTTTGTATGTGGGACGCCTGCCACAGCATGGCTTGGTAAGTGGTGCGTAGGTCTATGCCCAGGATCCAAAGGTGCGAACCCCGGGCCGCGGAAGCAGAGCGTGCCAACTTAACCACTATGCTATTGGGCCAGCCCCCTCACCTGCTTTTTAAGCAGACAAATTCTGTAAGCCAAATCCTTAAGAACTGCTCTTAGACGTTTTTCTTTTTAACGTGTTAGTTCTTAAGAACTAACTACCTAAATGTTACGTTATTCCATAATTCCACTAAAGCAGAGCTCCCGCTGAAGGCAGTGGAGCCTGAAAGAAAGCTGAAGTGTGCCGGTAGAGGTTCTGCCTGAGCAGTGATGACATAAGCCTCCCAAAAAGATAATGCAAAGTGAATTCTAAACCTTAATTCAAAATGTGATGGTGATAAGGATCTTTTGTCAAACATCCATACCGTAGTGTCTCATGTGTACCCAGTGGAATCGTGCTAGCAATGTTTGGTTTATGTGAATTTAATTATTAATAGCTATTTTAAGAACTGCAGTACAAATATTTATTCTTGGGTTTGGTACAGCAGTTTTATTTGCATTGTACTCCTCTTTTGCACATTTTCGGATATTGTCAGGCAAAATATAGAAAAAGCAAAATTAAATTTTATTCTTAATGCAGGTGGGGTTACTTAGACAGAAGTTGGACAGTCTGGAAAAATGTAACTTAGCAATGACTCAGAATTACGAAGGACAACTACAAACCCTAAAAGCTCAAGTAAGGAAACTTTTTACAATTTAATATCACACATTTTGGTATATGGTTTGACCTATAAAATTGTGTTAGTTTTATTCAAATGAATTGTTTTTAATACAAGCAAAAGTTCTTGTATTTTATCTACAAGATTATATGTTTGGCCCTACCTTTTATTATTTTATATGTATCGATTTTGTCTCTTTTACTGGATTGTCAACTTCCTATCCCTTTAACTGTTAGCACAGTACTAGACTAATAGCTGTCTATTTATCAGGAGACTTGTTGATTAATTGTATGATAATAATCTGCTATGTGAACAACGGCAAAAAGCAAAATTACCTTTCATAGTCATTATTAGTCCTTTATTCTGTGGCAATTTAAAACATGGAAGTTTGTTATTATGTAATAGATCATTGAAAGAACAACACTAGTCTTTACTACCTTGTTGCTGGTAGGACTGTTTCGTAAATGACAGTGCTTCCGCGTATGTGATGAGAGGGATACTGATTTCTTTCTTATTTATCCTTACATCTCCCCACTGTGCTGGCGATAAAAAGTCTTCTCCCTCTTACCACAGATAGCACATAGGGCAATAATCATCTGAGCTTCTCAGGTCTAGTAGATGCTATATGCTTGCTTAACTTAGTAAATGAATCAGTGGGAAATATGGTTTGATTATGAAATTTTACTTTACAACCAACTTTTTTGGGGTGCAAGACTTTCATAAATGATAATATAAAGGAGCCCAAAGTAGTTAATGCTCCTCCTTAAGTACCTCTTTAGGGATTCAGCCATTAAGATTGGAATATTTGATGCCGCTTGATAGGTATGATCTTACAAGACTAGCTCTTAAATCGACCTAGACATTTTGCCAGCAATTTAAGCAGCTGCCACTAGGTGGTAGCTTGACTTATGAAACTTCATATGGTTTTTTCTAGCTGACTCCAAGCATTTAACACTTAAGTCAATCAGTCTTGCTTTTCTATAAAGATAAAGCTCTAAAATAACAACATAAATATTAAATCACTATAGTTGTGCACTATAAACAAAAAGACCATGTTCTGGAATAAGTTTGAAAAAATACAGAAATCTAGATAGAAGTTAAATACCATCTCTAAATTTTATTTACTTAGTTCAATCACTGCTTACCAAATCCTTAATTTCTGGGTATTTTTTTTCATGTCTGTTGTTAAAAAGTTTGGGGCCTTGTGGCCGGCCCAGCAGCGTGGTATTTAAGTTTACATGCTCTGCTTCAGCGGCCCGGGGCTCGCAGGTTCGGATCTAGGGCACAGACCTATGCACTGTTTATCAAGCCATGCTGTGGCAGGCATCCCACCTATAAAGTAGAGGAAGATGGGCACAGATGTTAGCCCAGGGCCAAGCTTCCTCAGCAAAAAGAGGAGGATTGGCAATGGATGTTAGCTCAGGGCCAGTCTTCCTCACCAAAAAAAAAAAAAAAAAAGGTTTGGGGCCTTGTTTACAGGTGCTGAGCAGCATTTAATATATGACTTCTTGCCATTTGATGCTTTTCAGCTCTATCTTATTACTTGGCTGCTGGCTAACCAGCAAATATCTTTATGGCAACTTCACAAAAATTTGTTCTGTGGAACAGTAATGCCAAGAGTGGAGGAAATGCTGTTTACTCCTTCTCTGCTCCTGGATAGTCATAGCACACATTAGCATATTAGAGGCTGTGAGAAGTCCTGCTTTAAACAAATCTGTTTAGCCTTTTTAATCCATCATTTTCCAAACATATTTGACCATGAAACCCTTTTATCTTTTAAACCTAAAATCTACTAATATTGGAGTATGGTGTTGCAGCGTGAACTCTGTGAACAGGTGTTTCAGAGAATACACTTTGGAAACACTACATTATTGTTGAGAGAACAGCCAACTCCTCCCACTGCAGTTTTCTTCTTCTCTTTTCTTCTCTGGTTAAAAGAAATGAAGGAAGAGAGTTAGGGAGAGAGAGCATAAGAGTAGGAAAGAGGGGAGGAGGGAGAAAGACAGAAAAAGAAAAGTACTATGTACTTGACTTGGTTTGCATAATAGCTGGTAATATGTCATTTTTCTAACCAGAAAATGGTGTCTTGTGGCAACATGCTTTTGTTGCTGTTTGCTCACGCTGCTTCCTTCTTTGAAATTCCTGGTTTATTTACAATTTCATTTTCCTAAAATATCTTAAGGATATGCTTGACCACACTCTGCATTGAGTAACTTGACTCTGTCAAAGCGTTCTTGTAGAAATTGCTTCCTTTTTTAAAACGAGGTATTTTCTTCTCCTTCCAACCATTATAAAACTATAATTAAATTATATATGTATTTGAGGTTCCTGCTTCTGGAAAGATGGAGTAGACATAGTTGTCCCTATTCCTCCTGCTAAACGCTACTAGAAGCCCTGGACATTATTTATAAAACAACATAAGAAGACTCTGAGAAGTGGAGAGAAGAGTCAGACCAACAAGGACCTTGGGACCCGAGGAACGACACAGTGGTGAGTTCCCTGGGATGTTTTTTTACCTCTTATACCCAGACTGGGTAACAGAGAAGCCTGCAACTCAGACACTCCAATGGACACAAACAAACAAACAAAAAGACTCCCAAGGAAAGCCTGCTCTCTGCAGCCAGAAGACCAGGAAAAAGATAGCCTAGCAAGATTAAACACTTTTAGACAATAACTGCTCTGCTCCCACCAAACACCACAGGAAAAAAAAAAAAAACTACAGCTCACACCCACCCCACCAGCAAAGACTGGGTGGGCGGCCTAGGGTTCCACTCCCACCAGGCTATAAGGAGGGAGCCCAGGCCACCCACCTGCGTGGTGTCAGAGAAGGCTGAGTGGAGAGCCAGGACTTTCATAGCCACTGGGTGTTAATCAGACCTCCCTCAACCCGTGATGTCAGTGGAGACCATGTGGAGAGCCTGGACTTGTGTGACCATCTGGTGGTGATAAGCACCCTGCTCCCTTTTCTCTGGAATGGTATCAGGGGAAGCCTAACGAGGAGTCAATATGTTCACCACCCCTCAGTGGTAACCAGGCCACTCACCCTCAGTACAGTATCAGTGAAGACCATGTGGGAAGCAGTAACAAGGCACCTATGTCCCTCCAATCAAGGTGGTGTCAGTGAAAGATTAATGGGGAGCCTGAACTCTCACTCCCACTCAACAGTAATAAAGCACACCTCCCCCGGATTACCCTCTGAGGCCAAGTTAAGACTTGGACTTCCACTGCCACCTGGCACTAATGAGGCAGCATTGTATTTTCCCTGCTGGAATGTTGTCAGAAGAGGACTGCTAAAACACAATATTTAAATAAAATCCAGAGTCTCATAACACAATACCCAGAAAGGTCCAGGTTTCAATAAAAAATTACTTATCATACCAAGAACCAGGAAGATTTCAAGTTGAATGAGAAAAGACAATCAAGAGATGCCAACACTGAGTTGATACAGATGTTAGAATTATCTGACAAGGATTTTAAAGCAGCCGTTATAAAAATGCTTCAGTGAGCAATTACAGACATATTTGAAACAAATGAAAAATTAGAAAGTTTTAGCACAGAAACAAAACTATAAAGAACAACCAATTCAAAATTTTATAACTGAAAAATACAGTAACCAAACTAAAAACAATTAATGGATGGGCTCAAAAGCAGAAAAGAGAGGATAGAGGAAACAATCAGTGAATTTGAAGATAGCAAAATAGAAATTACCCAATCTGAATAACAGAGAGAAAATAGACTAAAAGAAAATGAACCTCAGGGACATGTAGTACTATAACAAAAGATTGAAAATTTGTGTCGAAGAGTATCAGAAAGAGAGAAGAAAGAGGGTGGGACTGAAAAAGTATTCAAATAATTAATGGCTAAAAAGTTCCAAAACTTGGCAAAAGATGTAAACCTACAGATTCAAGAAGCTGAGTGAAACTCAAACGTGGTAAACCCAAAGAAATGTACACCAGGGCACATCATAATCAAAATTCTGAAAAGTAAAAGACAGAGAAAAAATCTTGGAAACAGCAAGAGAGAAGTAACACCTTCCCTATGGGGAAAAATCAATTCAGACAATGGACTTCTCATCAGAAACCATGAAGCCAGAAGGAAGTGGAACATTTTTCAACTGCTGAAAGAACAGAAATGTCAACGCAAAATTCTATGTCCAGAGATATATCCTTAGGAATAAAGAGGAAATCAAGACATTCTCAAATGAAGGAAAACTAAGAGAATTTGTCACCAATAGAGCTACCCTAAAAGAATGACTGGAGGAAGTTCTCTTAGCAGAAAGTAAATGGTAAAGAAAGAGTCTTGAGACATCAGGAAGAAAGAAAAAACACTGGAAAGAGTCAAAACATGGATGAATGCAATAGACTTTCCTTCTCTTGAGTTTTCTAAATAGTTTGACAGCTGAAACAAAAATTATAACAATGTCTAATGTGGTTCTTAATGTATGTTGAGGAAATACTTGACAATAATGTTATAAATGGGAAAGGTAAAGGGACATAAAGAGAAGTAAGATTTCTACACGTCACTTTAACTGGTAAAATGCTGACACCAGTAGACTGTAATAACTTATGTGTATATAATATAATATCTAGAGCAACAACTAAAAAAGCTATACAAAGAGATATATTCAAACACACTATAGATAAATCAAAATGGAATTCTAAAAAATGTTCAAGTAACCTTGTGGAAGACAGGAAAGCTAAAACAGAGAAACCAAAAACTAGAGAACAAACAGAAAACAAAAGAAGTCAGGCTTAAGCCCTAACATATCAATAATTACATTAAATGGAAATGGTCTAAACACACCAATTAAAAGATGGAGACTGACAGAGTAAATAAAAAAATATGACCCAACTCTGTTGCTCTGTTCCAGAAACTCCCTTCACATATAACTGTATAGGTAAGTTGAAAGTAAAAAGATGGAAAAAATATACCATGCAAATGTTAATCCAAAGTGATCCCAAGATAATTCAATGGAGAAAGAATAGTCTTTTCAACAGTGAAGGGATAACTGAATATTCACATGTAAAAATATTAAGTTGGACCCTTACCTAAACCATAGACAAAAATTAACTCAAAATGAATCAAAGAGCTAAAAATTAAGTCTGTAAAACACTTAGAAGAAAACATAGGAGTATATCTTTGTGACCTTGGATTAAGCAATGGTTTCTTAGTTTTGGCACCAAAAGCACAAGAAAAATTAGATAAATTTAACTTTATCAAAATTAAAAGACCTTTGTGCTTCAAAGGATATCATCAAGAAAATAAAAAGACAACCCAAAAAAGGGGAGAAAATATTTGCAAATTGTATATCTAATAAAGGACTAGTATCCAGAATAAAAAAATAACTCTTACTAGTCAACAATAAAAAGACAAATGACCAAATTTTAAAATGGGCAAAGATCTAAATAGACATTTCTCCACACAAGATATACAAATCACCAATAAGCATATAAAAAAATGCTCAACATCCTTAGTCATTAGGAAAATGCAAATCAAAACCATAATGAGATACCCCTTCACACCCACTAGGATGGCTGTAAAAAAGATGTACAGTAGCAAGTTGTCAGTGAGGATATGGAGAAATTGGAACCGTATACATTGCCATTGGGAATGGAAAATGGTACAGCCATTTTGGAAAACACTTTCACAGTTCCTTAAAAAGTTAAACATTTTAACTTTGGAGTTATATACTATGAAGTTTCCATATGACCCAACAATTCCACTCCTAGGTATATACTCAAGAGAAATAAAACATATATCCACACAAACACTTGCACACAAATGTTAATAGCAGCATTATTCATAATATCCAAAAAATGGAAACAACCCAAATGTCCATCAACTAACAAATGGATAAACAAGGGTGGTACAGCCATGCAATGGAATATTATTTGACCATAAAAAGGGATGAAGTATTGATTCATGCTACAGCATTGATGAACCTTGAAAGCATTATGCCAAGTGAAAGAAGCCAGACACAAAAGACCACATATTGTATGATACCTTTAATATGAAATGATCAGAGTAGTCAAATTTGTAGAGACAGACAGTAGATTGGTGGTTGCCAGGGGCTGGAGGAAGGAGGAAGTATGTAGTGACTGCTGATAGGTATGAGGTTTCTTTTCAAGGTGATGAAAATATTATGAAATTAGATAGTGTGATGGTTGCACAACTTAGTGAATATACAAAAACCAATGAATTGATACTTTAAAGGGTGAATTATACCTCCATTTTAAAAATTACATCAGAAAGAAAAAGAAAACAGAAGTGACTACACTAATATCAGATAGAGTAGACACAATTGTTCATAGCTTTATTTGAAATAGCCCAAAACTGGAAACAACCAAAATGATCCCATATGTGAATGGTCAAACTGTGGTACATCCACATCATGGGATAATACTGGGCAATAAAAAGGAACAAACTGTTGATACACACATACATCTCAAGGGCATTACGCTGAGTGAAAAAAGCCAACCTCAAAAGGTCATATGCTGTTTGATTCCATTTTATAACATTCTTGAAATGACAAAATTATAGAGATGAAAAAACAAATTAGTGGTTGCCAGGACTTAGTGGTGGGGGGATGAGGGCGATGAGTGTCACTACAAAGGCACCAGGAGATCTGTGCTGATGGGATGGTTCTGTATCTTGATCGTGGTTGTGGTCACACAAATCTACACCTGTGATAAGATGGCATAGAACTATGCACATATATTGTACCGATGTCAATTTCCTGGGTTTGGTGTTGCCCCATAGTTCAATAAGATGTAAAAATTGGGGGAAACTGGGTGAAGATGACCCAGAATCTCTCTGTAACTTCTTGTGATCTCTCTGTAACTTCTTGTGAATCTATAATTATTTCAAAATAAAAAATCAAAACAAAAACTTTTGTAAATAGTTATATAGAAATTTCCTCACAATGTTGATAGACCATGTTGCTTTTAATCTATTATTTGAAAGTAGAATAAAAAACAGAGAAAATAATAGAGTCTAAGTTATAAAAAGAATTATTGGTAAGAAAAAGATTACATCAATTTTGATATTTAAATTTATTTAAACATATCAACATGAATAAGTAGTTTATGTTGTTCATATCTTTTAAATTAAGTACTCAGTTTTCTTTTTTTTTTTAAAGCTGTCAGCATCCTCACTTCTGCACCGAGATTCTTTTTTTTTTTTTTTTGCGGAAGATTGGCCCTGAGCTAATATCTGTTGCCAATCTTCCTTTTTTTCTTTTTTCTCCTCAAAGCCCCAGTACATAGTTGTATATCCTAGTTGTAGATCTTTCTAGTTTTTCTGTGTGGGACACCACCTCAGCATGGCTTGACCAGTGGTGAGTAGGTCTGTGCCCAGGATCTGAACCGGCAAATCCTGGGCCACCAAAGCAGAACGCGCAAACTTAACCACTATGCCGCCGGGCCGGCCTGCAGTTTTCTTGAATAAAGTATAAGCTAGTTATTTTATAGACTGAGTTACTGAAATTAAAATTGTCAACACAAGATGGCACTAAATAAAAGTGAGACAAAACTTGGCTTTTTTTGAAATTGTGAGCTTTGCTACATATGGTTAAAACAAAACTGAACAAAACATTTTTCAAGTGAATCATTGTTTAACTGTGCAGCTAATGAAGTCCCAAATTTACATGAAAGCTGAATTGAGTTCAGCTTCAATAATTTAGTTTTAATAACTGGTTCTATCTTCACTAATTGGAACATTTAAGCTTTACTGCATTTTCTAATCGCAATTTAAATTTTCAGAAGTACACAAGACAAAAACTATAGTGAAATCAAGTTAGAAATAACCAGTAATAGTAAAGTGTTAGCATTCTCTATTTTTTTTTTTACAGTTTTCCAAACTAACTAATAGCTTTGAAAAACTGAGATTACACCAAATGAAACAAAATAAGTTTCGACGAAAAGAATTACCTCACCTCAAAGAAGAAATACCCTTTGAAATGAGCAATTTGCACCAGAAATTAGAGGTGAGCTATGTTTTCTGAGTTTCTTCCTGTGTGTTAAAGATTGATTGTTGTGGCTGCGGGCTCTTTGTCTCTAGTGTAGACAATGGCACGTTCAACTGTGGTAACAAACACCATTACAAATCAACTTCTCATTGAACATATTTTCTTGGTGCACCTTCCCTTCAAGCACTTAGTGAATTAAAACATCACTGATTTATACATCTTTTATACATATCAGCATTTTTGGAGAGCCAAAAAAAAAGTTCAAAGAAACTGCAGATGTTGAATGAAATTGAAGGACATCCCTGGGATCACTTAAAGCAAATATCTAATAAATCTTTTAATGGCTGTTTAACTGTTAGGTGCTTAAATCCCAGTGAAGCCTCATAACAGTTTTCAGGACAGGGCTTAAAGTCTCAGGGTTTTTTCTTTAAAGAGATAGTGCCATTCCAGTATTGCTACCCCGTAGCACCCAGAACTTCTAAAATCTCAATTCCCTAGAATAGTTTACTGTGTCACGGATGCACTTGCTGTTATCCGCTTAACATTCCAAGCTTGGAAAAAACAAACCAGGTATTTTGCTTCCATAGCTCTTGAACATTTCTGCTACAGGTAATGAAATCATAGCTAGATTCTACAATAAATTGCTAGTCGCTAACCTTAGCTGAATTCCCAGTGCTGTTCAATTATTGTTTTTTAATTGACGTCAAGTTGACCGTTATTATGTTATCCCACTCAATTTCTTTCATTGTTCACGCACTAAACCTCAGCTTTCCCCCACCCCCAGCCAATAATTTCAGTTTCTTCTACATTGTTGATAGGTAATGGTTCTGTACCTCCAATCACCCAGGTAGAAACCTCCTAAGAATCTTTGATCTGTTCCTCTCTCTTAGTCATTTCAGCCCAATTTGCCCCTTTCCCTTGTCTAATGTGTCCTATCTTCTTCTTCCCCCTTTCTAATTGTCATTGCCCTGTTTCATACTTTATCATCTTACTCTTCAACTAACAGTCCTTCTCAAACTTTTGCTCCAAAATATTTTTAAGAACAGAAAAAAAAAAATTGTTGGAAGTCTTGGGTTTTAGTTTTTAAATTCCTTCAAATTTTAGGGGCCAGCCTGGTGGCGTAGTGATTAAGTTCACGCACTCCACTTCAGCGGCCCGGCAGCCCGGGGTTCTCAGGTTCGGATACCGGGTGCGGTCCTATGCACCGCTCATCAAGCCATGCTGTGGCAGTATCCTGTATACAAAATAGAGGAAGATGGGCATGAATGTTAGCTCAGGGCTGATCTTCCTCACAAAAAAAATAAAAATAAAAAAATGAATTCCTGCAAATTTTATATTCTGCTGAATAATGAATGTACATTTTTTTAAATACAAAATTACTACCACTAAATAAAGTTGACTGTCTAGGAAAATGCACTATGCATAACCCCCTGGCTCTTGCAGTGGTGTAATTAGACTGGCTTTAGAAATATTCTAGTCTTACAGAAGATGCCCAGAGATGTGCACTGTACTATACATGTGCTTTCACTGAAAATGCAGAGATCAAGTCACTGATTTATCCATTTGATTAACATCACATGTGGTTTAGTGAAAGAACCACATTCATATAAATTGTTCAAAGAAAAAGCCTTAAATTCATATTGAGTGCTGTGTGTGTGTGCATTTTACATTTAGGGAACTAAATATTTACATAAAATATATCTCATGAAATTATAGTGGAAATTAGTAGCAAAATATGACTTGATATGTTTGTACTTATACAAAAATTTTAAGCACATTATGTAGACACAGTTTAATCTGTATAATTATGGAAACACTTCATGTACCTGCTTTTACTTAGAGCCATCTGAAAAATTAATATGTAGGAGATGGACTGTTCTAGTTTTAGTCTACATATAAGCATGTTTTTGTTTTTCCTTTGGGACAAACATTTATACCCTGCTATAGTAATAGAGCAGTGGAAAGCAGCATGCTATAGTGGAAAAGCGTGACAGTTTATAACTTAAAGCACGTCCTGACTGGCTCATTTATTTGCCCTGTGACCTTCGGACAAGCTGTTAGCCTCACAGAGATTCCATTTTTTTCACCAATAAATGGAGATAAAAATATCTTATCAGTGACATTGTGGTTATGGAAGAAAAAAAATGTGTGTATGTGTGTGTGTATTTAGATAGACACTGAAGCTTTAGGGGTGAAAATATATGAGGTCTGGAAGTTGCCTTAAAATAGTCCAACAAAAAAGGATGGAGGTTAAGCGAAATAAAGATGGACTAAGTCGATGGTAGTTAAACTGGGTGAAGGGTACATGGGAGTTTGTTTTACTCTCCACTTTTATGTAAGCATGAAGATTTTCATAATAAAAAGTTAAAACTATCTTACAAGTGGAGGTTTATAGAGTCCCTGACATACATGCAGTAATCAGTAAAGAAATGTTCATTCCGTCTCTCAATATTTAGTAGAGGGATTTAAAATACATACATACATATATATATATATATATATATATATATATATATATAAAATAATGTAGTTTCCACTAATTTCAATGACCCTGACACAGTGTCAACCTTAAAGACCCAGAAAAGGTTTTCCAGCCATGGAGAACTTACTCTGGAGATTCAGGCAAGTCTACAGTCCTTCTGGAACCTGGGCTGACACCTCCAGTCTCTGCAAAAATCCTTATAAAGCTCTCTAGGTCTCTGCATGGCCCCATAACTGCTGGATATATTGTGCTTGCTCACTAATCTTGAAACCAATATATCTGTAAGACCAAGGAAGTCAGAACTATTATAAGCACCTGCTGATATGTCTGTGACACACATTTCTAGCCTTGCTTGGCCTCATTCTTGGCCTCATTTCTACCTGTTTCCTTCCTTTATGAGGAATTGAGGTTAATGCTTCTGCATGCTTCTAAAGAATTCTGGGAAATATTTATTTTCAAGATTGAGGTTATTGGGTGGGTGATGCTAAAAATTAATATTATCTGAAAGACATGAACTGTGTAAGTCAACCTTGCCCACATTTTAACTTCTGACTCCGAAGACTCCTTTCTAAATTGAAAGTAAACAGCAATTTTTTTTACCTACCTTGTATTGATTTGAATTGTTACCTATTTTCCACTACTAGGTTTGTAAATTTGTCACTATTGCTAAAGACTGTTTTCATCTACTTAACTTAAAATTGTCGAATGTCAGAATCAAAGTCAATAGCTTTAAATGAACTGTCTCCATTTATCTTAATAAATACAGTCCATTGCTCATAAGGTATTATTATATATTTAAAAGGGAGTCTATCCATATTCCTCCAACTTTATTACCACCACTCAATTTCAGGTCACCTTTAATTACTATAAAAGCCTCCTAATTTGTAGCCTCCCTTCACTAATTGTTTTGGGATTTGTGGATTTATAAAATGAAAATTTCCCCAAATATTCTTTAAAATCATCTCTATAAAAAATATGAAATGCCATGTTCTTCTCATTTTAAGCAAGATGTAGTTTTAATTCTCTAAATTAGCATATTTATTTTCCAGCATAGCCAATCCAGTCCTTTCAGCCATCTTGAAAACAACACCAATCACTCTGGCCAAATGAACTATGTTCCAATTTGACATATTATTGGAGATGGCTGGGATGATGGAGACATCCTCTGTCACAATATAGTACAATAAAGTACAGTAATAACACTATAGTGTTATTACATATAATATCATACTTATATAATATCTATTATATATAATACAATAACAACACTATAGTGTTATATATATAATACAATATATTATATATAATATAATAATTAATATATAATAATTGTATATATAATAATACTATAGTGTTATTATTATACTTATACCGTAAAATTATTTGTTTACATGTACATTTCCCTACTTTATTATATATTCCCTGATTTTTTTTCAAAAATTTGTTTCTTTTAATCATGAAATATTTCCAAATTCTCTTCTCTTCTCTCCATCATACCTGGTGGACACTAGGTGCTTAATAAATATTACTGAATTGATGACTGGAAATCAATACTTTCATGCCATGTATCTATATGCAACAATATATAGTCATGGACTTAGTAACTACAGAGTTTGTTTCCAACCATGTTGTTTTCTTTGCAAAATTTAGTGAGAAATGTTTAAATTCTAGGAAATATTAATACCATGTTTTTGTTTGTACATTCGTGGAATATAAGTGCTGCCTGGCACTTTGTCAGGCACTGTGAGCAATACAAAAGTAATGAAACCCTTAAGTTGCTTACAGTCTGGACAGAAAGATAAGATACAGGGGCCAGCCCTAGGCAAAATTGAGAAGCAGTGAAGTTTTCTTTGTCATTCCCAAAGCCATATCCTTTCCTCGTGTTAAGTTGTGAACAGATAATCATGCTCTATGAGTATACTATGTAAGCAAAAACTTGAAGAACTGAGCATGCTGTATCAAGCTAGTTCCACCACTTCTTCCCCAGGTTAGCCCAGTTGGTATTGCCTAAATGAGGCCTGAGATGGTTGTTCTGTTCTCAAGAATGAGTTGATCTTGGCTTCACCTTGGATGGTAGCTTTGAAAGCCGCAGGGGACAGAGTCACAAAATAATCCAAGCCCCACCCCCTAAAAAAATAAGGGAACAAGTTTGGTGACTGAGTGCAGAGAATGAAAGAAGGGAAAAAACTTCTGGTGTCAGCTCAGGAAATAGAAACGAACTACTGGTTGATGCAAAAAGTTGTTTGAAACTCCCTTATTAGTAATCATCATTTGTTATCAGAGAAACTTCTTACATTTCTAACAAATAAAATGCTTAATTTTTAATACAAGAATTAAGTTACAAATTCCATATTTTCCTAGTATATGTAGTAAGTAAATCCAAGATGAGTGAGTTGATGCTTCTTTTGTTTTTCTAATGGGAAAAGAATAGACTTACTTTTTTTCTCAGAATAAAGATGTACAAATGAAAGAAGCCATGTTCACTGTTCATTTAAAATGAATAATTTTCTTCAATTTATGTTTGTCCCTCCATTTTTTTTAAAGGAATTTAGAACAAAGTCAAGAGAATGGGACAAGCAAGAGATACTATATCAGACACATCTAGTTTCTTTAGATGCTCAACAAAAATTATTATCTGAGAAGTGTGATCAGTTTCAGGTACATTATCTAATACTATCCTCTAAATTAGAAGAAAATAGAGGTTAAATATTACTATCTTTGCCATTCAGCGTGTAATCTTTTTACAGATGGAAATGCCAACTACAGGAAAATAACCAGAGTAGGTCCAACACTGGGTAAAGTCACAAGTGCATGAAATATCTGTAATGGTGAATTCAGTCTACATGTCTTAAAGGATGGTGCTATTAAGAAGTTCATTGTTATTATATCATTAAGTAACACATGTTTTTGCATGCCTGTGGGAAAATCACTTAGAAAGTCTAAAATTGCTTGGTCCCTGCCCTCAAGAACCTTATAGCCTAGATATAGAGATAATACATGTACGGATTTACTGGTAATTAATGACAGGTGAATGGAAAGGATCCAAATCCTTTTAGAGGTCCAAGGAGTAAGAGAAAAGTTTGGACTGAGGTAGTCAGAAAACATTCTCTAGCAGGGGTGGGACTGGGCCTGGACCTTGAAGAATGGATATATTTTGAGACAAGAGAGAATGTATGCTGGGTGATGGAAATAACGAGTGAAATCACTGAGGCAAGAGAGCAAAAGGTGAATTCTAGGCATGGAAAATGGGCCAATTGGCTGGAAGTCCCTGTGGGAAGTAGGGAGGGGTAGTGGGCAGTAAGCCTGGTAAGTTAGATACAGATGATAATAAGCCTTAGAGACTCGGCTAAGGAATTTGGAATTTTATTAAAGCCAGTAAGAAACTACGATTTTTGTTTGATATACTTATTTTTCATTCTTTCTTTAAGTTACTTGAATTATATGTTATACATGTTCCCTGAATTCAACAGAACAAAATAATCTAAGGTAAAATTAATAGCCTCATCCCCCACTCCACTCTGGTCCATTTAATATAAACACTGTTAACAGGTGTTTATCTTTACATGAGTTTTCTTTTGTTTGTACAAACATGTCAATGTGTGTTTGTGTGTAAGTTTGTATATTTTTCCTTTTTAAAAATTTACTTTTTTACTTAATCAGCCATGGATATCCTTTCAAGTCACTACATAAAATTCCACTTAATTCTTCATAATATTTCATAGTATGTAGTATATATACTATACCTAATATATCACAATATATAGTAGATATACCATAATTCTTTCAATTATTTCCTTATTGATGAGCATTCAGGTTGTTTCCAGTTTTCTGCTATTACAATATTGTAACAAATATCCTTGTATACACGTCTCTACATACTAATACTTTCCTTTTGTTTAGATTAAAATCTTAAATATGATTGTTGAGCCAAAGAGTATGTCCATTCAAATTTTTAATAAATACTAGCAGTTTACTCCCCAAAAGGTTATAGTGATTTACAATTCATGAACAGGTGATGGGAGTACCCATACTCTCACCAGCTTGGAATGTTATCAGTCTTTTGATTTTTACCAACTTGATGGTCTAATAGTAATATTGGCTTGATTTGCTTTGCATTTCTCTGACTGCTTATAAGGTTGAGCATGTCTTCATATGCTTCCTAGCCTTTTTCATTTCCTCTTCTATGAATTGCCTGTTCATAAACTTTGCCCATTTTTCTTTTGTGTTGTTTGTCTTTTTCTTATTGATGTGTAGAAGTTTTTGTACATCAAGAATTATTATCCCTTGTTATATGTGTTGACAACTCTTTTCTACAATCCAGTTGTTTTTGTTTTATTTGTTTATTTTTGGTCGTAGAGATATTTTCAACTATTGTTCAGTTGAATCCATAGTTTTCCTCTTTTTATATCTTCAAGATTTTTTCTTTCTTGGTGAATAAGAATTCCCTACCCCAAGACCCGCACCCTATTCTACATCTTTGCCCTGAGGTTATACAAATATGTTTTCTCTTTATGCCATCTGAAATTGAGGTTTCAGAATAAACACAAGACTGAATTACAAAGGACAAAGCTTCATTATCTAATGACGTATTTAAAGATGTTTTTCTTAATTCTTGTCTATCATTCTTGAACTTTATGTAAGCTTAAATATGATATTCTCCATTTAGTTGACACAGTTTTCATATTTCTCAGAAACAGGCACAAAGTTACCAAACTCAACTAAATGGTAAAAAACAGCACATAGAAGACGGCAGCTCTGAAATTCCTCTGTTGATGTGTGAACCAGATCCCAGTTGTGAAACCAGTGAAAGAGATGAGTTCATTATTGAAAAATTAAAATCAGCTGTGAGTGAAATAGCACTAAGCAGGAATAAGTTACAAGATGAAAATCAGAAGCTCTTACAAGAACTGAAAATGTACCAAAGACAGTGCCAGGTGAAGATTTATTTATTTTTCAACTGATATTGCCCATGAGGTATATAAATGATGACTCAACAGGTATATGGATTAGAAAGCAAATTTTATATTACATGTGTAAATTCACCTCATATTTCCTCTTAGTATGTAACTCTCACTTGATGAGTAAATTCAGTAATCCCATAGGTAATTTACCCCACTCGAGTGCACTTTGGTTCTGCAGTGACATAATAATAATGTATTACCAGTGCAGTATAAGAGCGGGCACTTACAGACCTCCGTGCCTAAAACCATGGCGCTTTAGCTGCACACCACCCTGTGTCCCCACTATTCATTCTCTCTGGCCCTGTGCCTCTTTGACTCACAGGAATCCTGGGTTGGACATCCAGGAAATCATTAAGGGTTCAACAATCTCATAACCTCAGTGAGAGGCACGGGTTTCACTCCCTGTGACTTATCACTGTTAACCTTATCAGAATCATTTACCAAACAAGTGGCCTGGAGATTTTTTTTTTTGGTGGGGGGAGTAACTTCCACATTGGCAGATATGATTGATGGTTTTTACAAGAATTAATTTTTTTCTTAACTCAAAAATCTTTTTTCTTTTGTCTCTCTACTTTTTGCAACCACTAAGAAGGTTATATAGCATTCATCATAATTGGTCATGATCCATTTCTTTACTAAATATGTATTTCTTATTCACAGATATCCCAGTTACTTGAGACATTCTATAGTTTTATCTCCCATTCTAGGTCTTATCTCCCACCTCCAAACAGTCAGCCTCTTTCTACCCATTCCTCTGTGTCAATTGACCCATTTCTTGTCCCACTCTATTCCCTCCCCACGCTTAGGTAGACTTTCTCAGGTCACTGTCTGAGCAGACTTCTACTTCTCTAAGTTATTCCACCTCAGGATCTTCTGCCACTTAAACTCCCAGGGTCATATCTTAGTCTTCAGGCAACTCCTCATCCCCCTATCCTGTCACATTTATATATGAGATTAGTCCTTTAACTTCTTTCTCTGCCAGCATGTACTCTTCTGTGTTCCCTTTCCCCAAGTTTGCAAGGGGACACAACACAAGGCTCCCAGCTTCTCCTATTGCGTGGCATTTCTAAGAGAAGTACATCTCCCCCATCCCAAGCTCCAGCTTTGTTTGGAGGGGGGGTGTTATTCTAAGACAAATTAGAAAACAGATGTAAACAGACAAATTAAGCTAAACCACAAATACTAAACCTGGAGGAAGCCATAAATTTTCTAGAAATAGAAAAGGTATTGCTAATGTTTTCTCTGGCTTCGCTAAAAGATAAATGAGATTAGCCCTTATTCTTCTGCTCTAGAGGTTGTCCAGGCGGTGTCCAGTGGTTAGCTTGTCAGTCAGCCCACGCAGTCCTGTTTGAGGTGGTTCTGCATGACTGCTGGTTCTGATGGGATTCTCTCCCTCTCAGGGGCTACTTCCCGTTCATCTCCCTGGTATGGGACAACTGGTCACACCTCTGGCCCTGATTTAAAGACAACTTAAACTTACATTATGCAGCTGTCTTTGCACTGCTGGAGTCTGCACCAGGATCACAATCAATAAATAAGGAGATTATTTTTCTGGATACTTCCCAAAATATTCTCCTCCAGGTTTCAGGTTATCCTGCACAGACTGAAGAGTTCTCTTTGTCCCTTTTTGAGGTCTTTTTGGTTCTGGTCTCTGGAAATCTATTTTCTGCTCAGATCTGTTTTGTTCTGTTCTCTTTAGTTTGCCTGAAACATATTTCATTAGCGAGTCCAGTTATGAAGTCTGGTTCTACCCTTTGGTGAGGTTCAGCTTCTTCACTATTAGTTCCTCTTAATCTCCCCCAGAAAATTCTGTTTGGACCTATTACGGCATCTAAGCACATCCCCATTTATAGGCTGAGGTTCGGCGCTTGGTTCTTGGCTCACTTGCAGAATAGAAATCACTACTCTTACCCTATTCTAGAAGGAGCCTCTGTTCTCCTCTCTCGGCAGTATGACTGGCTTTCTCTGTAATGCTTTCCTTGACCAACCCCAGCTTTCTCTTTCTTAGAACCTTATCTTTTAGACTTTTCCAGGAAGTAAGTTGCAGAATCTTGTTAAAAAAAGGAATATTACAAATAGAGGAAGAGTGTACAGTGAAAGATTTTACTAAATTAACATTCCGGGTTCATATTATAATCTCTACCCTCTCTCCAAGTAAATGCCGTAAACCTGTACTTCGCACACTTATCACATTGACACACTTCTATTGACAGGAAGAGACAAAGTGCAACCTGGGAGTCTGAACGTGTAGCAGGAAGTTAGAGGACTCGAACCACCCGATGTCCAAGGCCACCCTATCTTTTAACAATATCATTTAATTGACTTACATTCCTGACCCAAGTCCAACAGGATATGACTCATCCCCTCACCCAAGATCTCTACAAACTTCCAGGGGCTTACATGCACTCCTGAGAAGCCTCTATAGGTTGTCTGGGCTAAGGAAAGTCCATGTTACCCACTTGATTTTTCCTCATGTATACACTTATTAATGTACTTAATAATTTATTAATATTCCTGAATATAGACTAACAAAATTAAAACCCAGCTATTCATAGAAGTCAATATAATTTTGAAATATTTTTATTGATATTTACACTAAAGGTTATAAAGTAACAATATTGCCTAATTTTTATGACTTTCCTTTAAATCAGTGGTTCTCTGCTGGGTGATTTTGCTCGCCAGGTGACACTTGGCAATGCCTGGATACATTTTTGGATGTCACAACAGGGGAAAGGGGTACTATTGGCATCTACTGGGTAGAGACCAGGGATGCTGCTAAACATCCTGCAATGTACAAGACCACCCCCACTGCAAAGAATTATCCAGACCAAAATGTAAATAGTACTGAGGTTAAGAAACTTTGCTTTAAATTTTAAAATGTTATTTTTCTCATATTCTTTACTAGTAATTCTCTACTTTGTGATGTTTTCTATAGTTAATGATAAATATTAACATGACTATTATTTATTTATTATCCATGAATTTCTATAAGAAAGTTTACCAAAGTTATTTTTACAAATTTTTGTTCATTTAAAAAAATAATTTAGTTATCCTTGGATCTAGGAACATTACTAAATTTAAACTAAGACTCTCCATTTTATACTTCACAAAAGAATCGCGTGTGTTAAAAAACCAACCAAAGTATTCTGGAGTATGTTTCACACACACATACCAAAGATATATTATAGTCCTAATGAAAAGATTTTGAGAAGTAATTTGGTTCCAAACCTTCAAAGTATCTAAAAGATAAGATTTCTACTCCCGGGAAAACACTAATTATTTTTGATGCGTTTAGGAAAAAAATGCTGAGAATAATGCTTTTATTTGGGCTTTTTCCTGTTTTATTTCTGAATTCCACTTATGTTTCATTCTTTTGCTTTGGAATAAATACTAAATGAGAAGATATCAATTATTTACTATTTGGTAACTGATTTGAAGGTTTAAAATCACTGTGTGTCAAACCATTAGGCAAATTTCTAACTAAACAGATGGGCCTTAAACTTGTTTTATACAAAATTTATATTTTACCAAATGGGAATAATTAGAGGTAAATAATCATTGTAACCAGTGCATGTGCTTAGAAAGAAGTTTCTCTTCTCTTTTTGCAAAACTTTCATATGACAGTGTTCCACATCTTGCACATGAATTTAAAAAGACAACCATTTTGATTTGAATTACTGTCACTTAATTTATATAAAATTCTGTTTAGTTTATAACACACTTTAGTGCCAGATGCATCTGAATTTTCACATGAATCACGTCTTCTCACTTTCTTTCTACAACCTTGAAATGTGTCAGTATACATATTAATTCCATTGCATATATTTATTTACTGTGCTGCACTATACTCATATTTTTCAAATGTGCACTATTTCTCATTGGAAGTTAATGACAACAATAAATTGTTCTGCATTTTTTCTAATATCTATGCCCCCGAAAATGACCTTTTTTGGTTGCTTGTTAATGTGTCATTAAGGTGCTAGAACAACACCGTCCAATAGAGATATAATGCAAGCCACAAATATGATTTAAATTTTTCTAGTAGCCATATTAAAAGAATAAGAAATGGGTGAAATTAATACATAATAGTAATATATTTTATTCAACACAACATATATCCAAAGTATTATCATTTCAACATGTAATCAATGTAAAAATTATTAATGAGATATTTTACATTTCTTTTCATACTAAGTCTTCAAAGTCTGGTGTGTATTTTACACTTACAATATATTTCAATTTGGATGCTAAGTATCCACTGGAAATACCTGATCTGTATTTAGATTTCATAAAATTTACAGTTAAAAAAGTTGATTTACATACACAAGTTGTTACAAACCAACTTGAAAGTGTTCCAATAACTGAATCAAGTACCAAAGAATCATTTTCCTGAATATTTGCATCCTTACTGACAAATAATTGATTTGACTTTTATGCTAAAGCATGCCAATTTTAAAATTACATCTAAGTTAAATAAATTCACTAATTTTTGTGTCAGCTCAGTATTATTAACATTGAATTCAAAGGGATACTGCACAAGTCAAAAAACAACTGCAGGGGCCAGCCCAGTGGTGTAGTGGTTAAGTTTGCACGCTCCGCTTTGGCAGCCCAGGGTTCACAGGTTTGGATCCTGGGTGAGGACCTACGCACCGCTTATCGCGCCATGCTGTGGCAGCATCACATATGAAGTAGAGGAAGATGGGCACAAATGTTAGCCCAGGGCCAATCCTCCTCAGCAAAAAAGAGGAGGATTGGCAACACATGTTAGCTCAGGGCTAATCTTCGTCAAAAAAAAAAAAATTGTCAATTTATCAATATCAACAAAGCCTCTTTTCTTCTACTTTTATAGTCAATTTACATAATCCTATGAATTATAATTAAAATCTTTTGCATACTGATTCATGTTAGAAAAATGTGTCAAATCATTATTATTGATTTGCATTATGAAAAGTTTCAATTTTAACATAAATTTCCCTCCCTGTGTAGCTAGATCACAAATAAGCTTTTTTTCCCCCTTAATGATATCTCCAAATGTCGCACTTACAGGTATTATTTTCTATTAACATTAAACAAACAGACTCTATTAGTATCATATTTTCCAGAATTTCAGGTAACGCTAGCCCAGGGTGACACTACATTTCATTGGCCTGCAGTGAGGGCCCTTCTGTGTCTCTCCTTCCCCAAGTGAAGGCAGGCCCACTTTTCTACATGCAGCTTCATGGTAGATTGCTCCCTGGTGGCAAATTTGCAAAGCAGGGAGCCCAGATAGTGCCTTCTTCAATTGGGCAAAGTAATGGATGACATTCACATCAAGGTGGTTTGTCTTTCTACTTGCTAATCTATTGTTTCACATTTCTTTTGTTTATTTTGAAATTTAACCTCATCTGAAAAGTCCCCACTGTTTGAAACAGGGACTTTATCCAAACAAATCTTTATTCAAACAAGTCTATTAAATTTATTTGAATATATTTTTATACTTATTTCTAAGTCAGCCAGGAACTTCTGGGACTAAACTATTGCAGTTAGGTCCTTCACTGAACCCAGGTCTCTAGTTCTCCTGCAAAATAATATATATTTAAGACTTTGATAAAAAAAAGTTTATCTGGGGGCCAGCCCCGTGGCATAGTGGCACGCTCTGCTTCGGCGGCCTGGGATCTTGAGTTTGGATCCCACGCAGACCTACACCACTCGTCAGCCATGCTGAGGCAGCAACCCACATACAAAATAGAGGAAGGTTGGCACGGATGTTGGCTCAGGGCTAATCTTCCTCCAGCAAAAAAAAAATAAAGGAAAATTGGCAACAGATGTTAGCTCAGGGTGAATCTTCCTCACCAAAAAAAAAAAAAAAAGTTTATCTGGGAAGTCATATGTCCTGTACTGTCTACACAGTTATATTTCTAGGCTTTGTGAATTTTTGGATAAGAATTAATGAATAAGAAAACATATGTCCACATAAAAACTTGTGCATGAATTTTCATAGCAGTATTATTCATAATAGCTAAAAAACAGAAACACCCAAATGGCCATCAGTTGATGAATAAATAAACAAAATGTGGTATAGCCATACTATTAAATATTATTCATCAATAAAAAGGAATGGAGTACTGATACATGCTACAACATGGATGAACCGTGAAAGCATTGTGCTAAGTGAAAGAAGCCAGTCACAAAGGGCCACGTATTGGATGATTCCATATGTATGAAATGTCCAGAATAGGCAATTCCATAGAGACAGAATATATGTTAGTGGTTGCCCGGGACTAAGGGGAAGGAAAAGAGGATTGACTGCCAATGGGTATTGGGTTTATTTTGGGAGTGATGAAAATCTTCTGGAATTAGATAGTGGTGCGACTTGCACAACTTTGTGAATATACTAAAATCTAATGAATTGTATACTTTAAATGGGTTAGTTTTATGGTATGTGGATTATATTTGAATAAATCTGTTGATATATATAAATAATTATTGAACAAATTATGTTTTAAAAATATCTGTAGTGTTTTCTACAGCCTTGATTAGCAGAGGAAACTCCTACCCTTTGGAGTACCTCAGCCTGTCTTTACCAATAAGTTGCAGGTCTGTTTCTCTTACTATTTTGTGTGAAATGAATTATTTTTGCATCTTGAATGGTCTAACTGGACTAGTAGACAAAAGATCTGGATTTTTCTGTTCCAAAATCTGCTACTTATGAGCTGTGTAACTTTCGACCAAGTCTGGCTCTCACTTGCCCCATCTATAAAAGTGGCAATGGATTTGATGACCTGGGTCAGGCGTACTGAGAAAACATTAGTTTCCCTGTATAACTGAGTGGAAGAGACCTAGATGATACGGAAGGACTCCGCCATTCCTCTCTCCCAGAGAACAGCCAAGTACTGCTGGAGAAAATCACTCAACAGGTCATGCTCACAAATAAATGAGTATTCAACACTGCCGGGAATCCTACTGTGTTGCTCCAATCAGCGAACTCTGCCATTCCCATTGCAGGCCATTTAAACCTTCTCACTCTCAAAAACCACTCCCATAGCCCCACCTCCACCTCTCCTTCCATTGATGGTGCCTTATTATTTCACAGGGAAAATGGAAGCCAACAGATGGCCACTGTCTTATCTCCCCACACCCAAATGCGTGTGCTTGCCTACATTCCATCTTCCTCCTTTCCTATTGCAAGAGCAGAGGCACTCTTTCTCTTTAGGCAGTTCTTTCTCTTGTGCTTCAGGACCCATCCCACCCACCTTCTCAGGAATCTGACATCATTGCTGTTACCCCTTCTGCCTCCTCACTGGGTCCTTCCCAACGGCTTTTAAACTTGCTCAAGCCTGTCCTAGTAACAAGATAAAACACTGGACTCCCAGAATTGCTGGTGTTTCTAGTTCCCAGCTAAAGTAGGGCTACTCTCGGGCAATAATGGAATCATAAACCATGGTTTATATTTCACTTTCTTGGCCCGCTTTGAAATTAGATTTTTCTTGGCTATTATCTTGTTTAAACTGGGAATTATTTGCATTAATCCAAATTTGATGCGTTGATATCTTATTCATACTTTTACGTTTCTCTCTTTCAAATTCACAGACAGTGTGACCATATTTGTGTGATTATTTGGTTATTCTTTGTCTTTCTCACTAGACTGTAAGCTCACTGAGGACAGATTCTGTTTCTATATGCTCGGGGCTGAGCACGTAATCAGAGCTCAGTAAATATTTGTTGACTAAATGAATGAAATTCTGTAACACAGAGCCCGCAAAGGACTAAATATCAGTTCATTTGAAATTAAGCTGGTTCACAGGTGTTAAATATTTTTAAATGTATTATACATCATGATATCCACATATGAGCATTGAAAATTTTTGATGTTTTTATTTAGGCCATGGAAGCAGGACTCTCAGAAGTGAAAAGTGAGTTACAGTCACGTGATGATCTCTTGAGAATTATAGAAATGGAACGGTTGCAGTTGCACAGAGAATTATTAAAAATAGGCGAGTGCCAAAATGCTCAAGAAAATAAAAAAAGGTAAATTCTTTGTATTCAGTAGCCTGAGAAAAACTGTTCAAAACATGATCTTTGAATATTTTTAAGAGTTTTATATTTGGAACTAGAATAAAAAGTCTATTTGTTTTCTATTAACAAGCTGTTAATTATTGGATAATATTAGATATTAAAAATAAAATTAATAATTATCTTCAAAATTAATATCTTTATTTACCTAGAACATGATATCATGTTCTGATTTATGGATACTTAAGTGTCACACTGAGTCAGAAGTTTTCTTAGAACTTTATTCTTCAGGATATTATAAAAACAATAGTATAGAGCTGGTATTTAATTATATATGTTGATAAACAAGATTTATAACATATTTTCCAAATGCTTTTCTTTTGATTGCCTGTAAACCTATTATTAACTTTTTCACTTGTAAATGTGTTATTTATTTTGGCCTCCATGCTTACCACCTTGTCAGTCCCATTCAGGGTTTTGTTAGAACAGATTTTTTTTCCTCTTTCAAAATCGGACAGATATTGCATACTCCATTACCACAAACGGGATGGTGAGGATTAGTCAATGTTTATGCTTGTGAATAGACAGTTTGACTGTTCTAACCATTCATTGATGTTCTAATTCTCATTAGAACTTGAATCCTTCTCAAATCTGAAGGCTAATGCCAGACCAATGATAGGATTTTTAAAAACTGAGTAGCCAAATGGTGAGAGATATTTTATTGAAAGATGATTACATTGTTTTAAAGGGAATAATTATTTCTTCAAAATTGTGCGAACTGCTAGCATTTCTTTGAGGTCTACACTTAACAAATGGAAAATTAAGATCCCTAAAAATGACCCATTGTATTTCTCACCAAAGATGCTAGAAGGCCTATTAGCCAGGCAGCATTATTGAGTGCTCCATATACAAGCTATATATCATCGTCACCAATCATTAATAAATCAACTGGAAATATACTATGTGCAAAGCACTTTTGCAATGTGGTGTGTTGGTGAGAAATGTCTTCGCACAAATAATGTATATGCCTAAAAAACATAAGAAATTTCCTAGAAGAGCAAACCATTCAACCCCTATCTAGCTTTGGTTTTGTGAAAAGTATTGTAGGTGCTTTCTGTGGAGCTATCTCACAAGGCCAATGCTGCATTCCAGACATTGCCAGCTCTCCTTCAATACAGGGTTTAATCTAAAATCTTGCAGTTACTCACATATTTGGCCAATACAACTCTTTTGCTATGCCTGATTGCCATCCTCTAATTAAGTTGGTATTTATTTTGGTCTCCAAACTACATCTTTCTCATTTGGGGTATTCCTCAGTTCTAGTATTCTGAAATTTGATGAAAAGATAGAGATTTAACTTTTCACGGCTTCCATTGTATTTTAGACTTTGGGCATAGATATCTCAACCTTCATCTTTCCCCTTGAAAGTTTCTAATCCTTTCAGTTTGTTCTCATATCAATGTGGTTCTATCTTCTTTATTGTTTTGGTTTCTTTTATTTGGGATCTGTTTCTTCTTTACAGTTGTATTAAGGTGAAGCAGCCCAGACTACTGAGTGTACATGTACAATAGATTTATAGAAGTAGGAATGTAATGTTTTTATTCATTTTCAGAACCTTTCTCAATAATGCTAAAATGTTGTTAGCTTTTTCTTTTTTTAGTTGTAGAAGCACCTTGGGCTGATATGTTCTAAGAGTTATTAAAAATAATTCCAACATTCTTTTCCTACATGACAAATGATAATTCCTTTTTATATTTATATTAGCATGATGATTGTTTTCTTCTTTGGACTTGTCCACATTGAAGTTTGACATTTGTTCCATTCACTCACTGAAATTTGCAAGATCATCATGTGGTTTTCACCATTCAGTTCAGCATTCCGCTCCCTGAAATTGCTTAGGAAGAACTGAAAAAGAGGAAATTTCATTTTTCACCTCTTCCAAATCATAAGAAATAAGAAAAATTTAATACTGATCCTGACATAATGTTTTAGGAAAATATTGGATAAAATGTTCACAATATATTACTGAGTAGGAAACAAAAAGGGACTGAAAAATAATGTGTACAGTACATTCTAATTGTATGGGAAACATGTATGTATTTACACACATATGCATAGGAAAAAAGACAATTCATATACACGAAAATGCTAACGATGATTTTTCCTGGCTGACAACATTCAACCAGTATATACTCTGATATACTCTGTTTTCTATAGTTAACATATATATTTGATAATCAGAAAAAGCAATCCAGTCTAGACATACATACCTCAGGAATATCACTAGTAATTTATACCTTTAAAAGTTCCCTTTATTTTCAATCTTTAGATGAATTATTTCTCTCTCATTACTCAGATTTTGTTTTGTTTGTGTGGTTTAAGTTTTTGATTTGTGGAACCTTTTAAAAAGTTCTTTGGAAATCTAAAATTGTACCCACAGGTGGGTACATTCTTCCAAACACTCTACTAGGTTAGTCAAGAAATAGAAAGCATGCACTTTCCTTGCCTGATTATCTGTATTTTTCTGTTTTAATGATTTTTTTTACCAACTTCCCTATGTGGAAGTGAACATTACCTGCTTACACCCCTCCAAACTTCCTGTGGAAATTGTACTTTTTATGCTAGTTTCTGCTTTTCCCCTCTAGTATCCATACGTGGTTGCAATTCCATTTTATAAATTGAGCATCCAAAGAATAGATGTATTTGAGCTCTCTCTGGGTAGACTGTCAGGTTTAATCATTTGGGGTCACTTTTTTGGAGTAGTTTGCTCCCCTTGGACTTCTCCTGACAGTTCCTTTGCGCAAGGTAGAAGCAAGTCAGGTGTATTTCCTTTTTTTAACAGGTTCCCAAGCTATTTTGTTATAGGAAACAGCCTTTTCTTCTTATCCAAAAATCTTATCTACATATGCAAACCCAGTATTCTTCCAATTTTTAATGTATAATTGAAATTCCATATTAATTGCTACCTTTTATTTATTTATTTTTTTCGCTGAAACCATTTGCACTCAGTTAACTATGTAAATACTTATGGGATCTGAATGTATTAGAACTTGCAATTTCTGTAACCAGAAGTGTTTCCAACAGACTAATAATCTATCTCTGCAGCCTACAATGGTCTAAATTAACAATATAATCATAACAGTTTATCAAGCTAAGCTTAATTTTTACTCATTTTAATTTGTAGGCTTGAATCATCTTACTCACTTTCTATTAAAGAACCAGAAAGGAAAAGGAAAGAGCTGTTTTCAGTGACCCCAGATCAACCAAATCATGAAAAAGAATTGAACAAGGTATGGAATATAATGAGCTCCATTCTGCCAGGCAGATCTGAAGTCTTTGAATACAAAGGGGGACAACATCTTCCTTCTCACTCCTTTCTTTTTCCTTCTGTATTTTCTCCTAATATAATAACTTACCAAGCTGCTAATTCTAACATTCTCCTATGTGATGCTATAAAAGACACAAACCTTAGGTCCGCACTCTGCCACTCATGCCCATGAGACATGGAGGGCCTGTGGCTCTGTGGAGGTGGCTTATAGCAAGCAGTGTAAGAGCACAGTCTCAGACACGCAAGCACATGTAGAAGCCTAAGCTTGGGGAAGCTGCCCGTGCAAGTTGCTCAGGGTCCTCATTTCTAGGATGGGGATGAGATAATTAATACCTACCTCATAATGTTGTGATGAAGATTAAATGAGCTGATAGTAGCTGCTCCTTAAATAGCACTTACCATGTGCCAGGAGCTGTTCTAAGGGCTTAACAAATCCTAATTCATTTATTACTCACAACCGTCTTAGAAGGTACATTTGAGGAAACTAAGGCATAGAGAAGTTAGGTAATTTCCCCTAATATTACACAGCTGTTAAGGGGCAGAGGCCAAGAAATCTGGCTCCAGAGTCCATACTTTTCCCTTAAGTTAACATCCGTAAAATAATGCATGTAAAGTGCTTAGAACCAGGCCTACCTAGCTCAGAGGAAGCACCTAGTAAACACTGGCTGCTGTTGTTATTGGTTACACACACATGTTGTCATTGAGCACCTAACATCTGCCAAGTACCCTGCCAGGAGCTAGGAATACGAGGATGAATGAGACCTGGGCACCGTCCTTGAAGACATTGTGGTTCTTAATTCTCCTACAGAAAGTACATTCTCTTCTCCCTCTAGTAAAATCCAGTATGGCTTTCTTTCCGTGGGTTTATCATGGCTCCTACCCAGTTCTTTGGTCTTAGGTTTGAGGATCACACAGAATATTCAATGCTGTACAATCTAAACAATTGTTAAAAGTAGGAAAAACCTGGATGTGGCTTTGAATTATGATCTAGTGCCCAGCACAATGCCTGACACACAATTAGTGAAAATATTTAAAGAATGAATTAATTAATATTAAGGCTAAGGTCTCCCATAATTGTGTAGGGTCATAAATTCAGTTATTGTTTACATAAATTCCATAAACATTTATTGAGTATCTAGTAGGATTGTAGCTATTCTGCTTATTTCTGTAAGAAATTCAATGATGTGAAAGTCAAATCCTGTCTCCCAAAGAGTTGATCGTCAGGCAACTGTTAAGTGTAGAAAAGGTGTTATGAATTAACGATCATTTTCCTTATATTTTTTACATAATCCCATGAAACTAATTTTACTGATATTTAAAAATATAACTTTAAAAGACTGTTCTTTACTGGTGTCCCCAGTGAGAGCATTATAATAAAAGGTTGATTAAAGCCAGCTAAAGTATAGTTACACTATTCTTAACCTCAGAGATTTAGAGAGAGTAATAAAACTTGGAGTAATATAAGGAATCTACTGATTTTGCACAGTTTTGATATGAAGGGAGACTACAAGGCACAAATCTCATTGTAGGCTCTTGGAGACCTGTAGATAATGCATTGCTGGCAGAAAAGTTAGCAAATGAATTGTGTATAAATAGCTATTGCTTCCAGGAAGTGTTTGTCGAGAGTATCTTCATTCTCTTGTAATAAAACTAACAAGATCCATGTATTATGAATCTTGCAAGGGTTTTATTCCTTTCTCTTTTTTCAATATACAATGATTTTTAGTCATTTATTTTGTGATAAAATTGACATTTTTAGTAAAGCCAAAAGTCATTTAGAGCTAAGTAAATTAATCTCATTTAGAAAGAAGATTTGCAGTATAGCATGTTGTTTTAATATCTAAATGTTGTGAAAATAATAAAAAGTTTATTCCTTTTTCATAATAATCTATTCTTCTTTTTACATTTTAAAAGTTCAATTTTAAAAGAACGTGTTAACTACACAACAGGGATGCAATCAGAAAAATCCAAAACTGGGACAAACTCAGAACAACAACCCTGTTGTTTCATCAAGTAAATTGTAAGGAAAATAATTGGAGAGAGAAGATTGGAGATGAAAGAGACTTGTAATATTGTCCTCAGGGTGAGGTCATTTGCACTCCAGTCTCCTAGTCTCGGGAGCTGGATAATTTAGGCCCAGTCACTTCCCTTCCCTGTGAGTCTTTTTTTTCCATGTGTTAATTGATGGCGTTAGACCATGTCCAACTCTGAAATTCTAAAAATGTTAGTAATAAGAATAGAATCAGATGAGGGGTTGGTGGTATAGAGCCTGAGACTGGACCTCTCAGATCCCATTTGCCTTCTGGATATGTCTACTTTCCAGGTTAGGTCAGCCCACTCTAGCTTTTTCCAGTGTATGAGCTCCCTTGTAGGGCTTTGCTCACAGAGGTTACACAGCACAAGGAGTAAGGTCCTGGAATCAGACTGCCTGTCACCAGGAACGTGACTGTGAAAAGTTATGTACCTTAATTTTCCAATCTACAAAGTAGAGCGATATTGTGGAGATTAAATGAGATGATGTATGTAGAGTGCTTAGAACACACACAAACACACACAAAAGAGAGGCTGTAAAAAGATATGAACCAGTCTCAATGTGTGGACCATATTTAGATCTCAATTCAAATAAACAAATTTTAAAAACATTCATTACATTTCTGATAAAATTTTAAATTTGGAAACGGCCTGGATATTTGATGATATTGAGGAATTGTTATTAATGTTTTTAAGACATTATAATAGTATTCTGGCTCCGTTAAAAAAAGAGGGAGAGTGTGCCCTTATTCTTTAGAGATATATCCTGAAATGTTTAAAGATGAAATGAAAAAAAAATCAATTTTAAGAATAAGTGCCCTGGGGTAAATTCATATGAATATCTATGGATGACATCTGCTTAACTCTCCGGCCTTATTTCTCACAACACTCCAGGTCCCAGCCCCTCCAAACTCCTTTTGGTTCACTGAGGGCGCATTCTCTCACCCCCTTGCCTTCACTGCATTCTTTGCCTGGGAGCCCTTCTCCATCTCTATTTTCTGTCTGGCTTCCAATCATCCTTCAGTATTTGGTCTGATGTCCCCTCCTCTGGGAATCCTATCCTGCCACCCTCAGGCTGGGTTAAATACCCCTGCACTATATACGGCTGACATGGATTGCTACACTATGTTGTAACTCTGTATTTTGCTGTTCCCCCAATGGACTATGATTTTTTGAAATCAAGGATTGTGTACTTTATCTCCAAACTTAAAGAATTAGAGACAGTGAATGATTTCTAGAAAGATGCTATGAGGCTGGACTAAGACAGTGATAGAAGGAATGGAGAGCAGAGGAGAGATTTAAGAGAGCTTGAAACAGAAGGAGCAGCATTTGCTGCCTGACTGGATTTGGGAGGACGAGGGCAGGGAGGAGCAAGGTGATCCAGATGTTCCTAACACAGAAGGCTTAGCTAAGGTCAAGAATATGAGACGCCACAGGCTCAAGGGGAGGAGGGGATGTGTTTTCGTGGACACATTAAGTTTGAAATTTATTATAACACAATTCTGAAAAACATAGTGTTTAGTCACAAACAGTACAGCACAATTTAGTTAGAAAAAGCACTGAATTTAAAGCCAAGAGTCCTAGGTTCTAGTCCTAGCTCTGCCAGTTAATAGCTTTATGGCTTTGAGCAAGTCACTTAACCTCTCTAAGCCAATTTTTTCTCCCTAAAAAATGCTTGGTCCATCAACCTCTTGGTCCAGTGTCTTCCACCACACCACTCTGGAGTGATAGTTCAGTGGGTATAAAGTTAAGTTGTACAAGACGAGTAAGTTCCAGAATTTGCTGCACAACACAGTGCCCATAGTTAACGGCAAGGTATTGTGAACTTAAAAATTTGTTAAGAGGGTAGATCTCATATTAAGTGTTCTTAACACAAAAAAAAATTTAAAAAAACAATGAAGGGACCAAAGGAAAGTTTTGGAGGTAATTGATATGATTATTACCTTGACTGTGGTGATAGAAACATCAATGTATGTCCAAGCTCACCAAATTGTATACATTAATTATGTGCAGTTTTTTGTATACCAATTATACCTCAATGAAGCAGGGAGAAAGTGCTTGATAATACTTTCTCCACCTTCCTGTCAAAGTAGTTATCAGAGTAGCATCACTAGTAGCGGTTGATTTGCATACAACAGAAAATAGAAGTGAGAAATGAAATTTTGAAATTGGAAGGAAAAAAGTAAATGAATCATTATTGTATCTGTTTTTAATTTAGCATCAATCAGAAAAGCAGGGTAGAGTGGGGCCTGCCAAAGTTTTAAGATAGAATAGGAAGACTGAAAATGGCCAATAAAAGCTTTAAGCTGCTTTATAAATAAAGGGATTTGTTAATATTTTCTGGAATGTCTCTGCTGCAGATAAGAAGCCAACTCTATCGGGAAGAAGAGTACCAAAGCTCTGAGCAGGAAAGAATGAGGAATGAAATCTCTGACCTAACAGAGGAGCTTCATCAGAAGGAGATCACTATAGCAACTATCATGAAGAAAGCTGCCCTTCTGGAAAGACAGTTAAAAATGGAGTTAGAAATAAAAGAAAAAATGTTAGCAAAACAACAGGTATGCAAGCAGCAGGACTGCACCTGTCCAGGCCACTCTCTTGCCCAGGGCAGATAGCAGCCTCATTATCGACTAATAAAACCATTGCATTTCTCGGTATTGTTTCTGAGGCTAGCGTCCCAGAAATGCTTTGTGGAGTCACAGGAAACCTTTGTGAGATAATGCAAAGTGTCATCAAAAAGAACCAGGGAAATAAGTGACGGCACAAGATAATTTCATTAAATCTCATCCTAACATTTTCTTGTGACATATTTTGACCACCTCCCGCCGGATAGTCTAGTCAAAGATTTCTTCCTGAATTTGTTTTCTATAGTTCCCTTCCATTAACATTTTTATCCTTCAAAAAATAAAAACCTCTATTCCCGCTTTTCTTGGATACTTCCCACTCCATTTCATATATTTATTTTAGGGTTTTTAAAAATGGACATTGAAACATGAAAATTAGTTCATATTTACTGAACTTTGACTCCATGCACAGCATGGTTCACGGGGAAAAAGAGCAATTATAACATTCTACTGTTAAAATACTGCAAGTAACTTCTAAGTCTTCCCTGCCGTCTTCCTTCCTTTCTTCCTTCCTTCCTTTCTTCCTTCCTTCCTTTCTTCCTTTCTTCCTATTTATTTTGAAATTCCCTCAATCCCTTACTCATCATCAAATTGGTAGGGTTTTTTTAACCTCAAATCTAGAGGTTTTGAGAGCACCATTCATTAATTTTCTAGGCATTTGAGGGCCACTTCACAAATAACATGGCTATTTAAATCCTGTGTACTATAAAAACAATAAAAGATTTGCCTTTGCCCAGTTATAAGCCTTAAACTGTGATTAATCTGTATAATGCACAGGAAAACAGCACAGATGGGATAATAGCATTGGTTGTACCTGTATAGCAAAGGATATTTTACAGGTGTTAATAGTGATCTGGGTAGCTGGATTATGAATGATTTTTTTTTTACCTTGATATTCTTCTATATTTTTAGGTTTTTGTCAAGGAGAATATATTTTGTAATTTAAAAAAGTAAATCTTTTTAAGGGAAGTGTTTTATATAAAAATGAGCCCTAGATAAATAAAAGGGCAGATACTATGTCTAAGTACTGTCAAGTAGAAGAAATCAGGGGAAAAAATAAATTAGGAGAGAAAATGAAAAAAAGAAGGAAATTTGGCACAAATATCAGAAAGAACGAAATTAAACATGAAAGTCAGGGCTGGCCCCATGGCTTGGCGGTTAAGTGCCCGCGCTCTGCTGCTGGCGGCCCGGGTTCGGATCCCGGGCGCGCACCGACACACCGCTTCTCCTGCCATGCTGAGGCCGCGTCCCACATACAGCAACTAGAAGAATGTGCAGCTGTGACATACAACTATCTACTGGGGCTTGGGGGAAAAAATAAATAAATAAAATTAAAAAAATATATATGAAAGTCATATTTGCACATTGTAAAAATTAATCAAGTAGTGAAGAAATTAATGGACAGTGTTATTCAAACATGTTTTTAAAATTGTGATTTTCTGGTGATGGTTTACATACGATAGAAAATAGAAGTGATAAATGGAATTTTGGAATTGGAAAGAAAAAAGTAAATGACTCATTGTTATAAATATGTGTTTTTAATTTAGCACTGGTCAGAAAAGGAGGGTAAAGTGGGGGCCTGCCAAAGATAGGAGAACTGAATGAGAATATCTGATTTATGGTGATCCTGCCTAAGAAGGGTTCCCCTTCACTACACTTAGAAAATATTTACGTTAACAAAATAAAATTAATTTTAAGAGAACTAAGGGCTTTTATTATGAATTTTACATTCACTTTAACCTACTAATCTCCTTTCAGGTCTCAGATATGAGATATAAAGCTGTCAGAACTGAAAACACACATCTCAAAGGAATGATGGGAGATTTAGACCCTGGACGGTACATGGTAATATGCTGAAATCATTCCGTAAATTGAACAGGGAGATTACTTAGTGTGTCAGGATTTACCCAGTTGTTGTGTACTGAGCACTGCTACATGTCAGGCATGCAGGAATGGAGTGGGAAATTATCTTGCACTTGGATTGAACTTAACGTTTACCCTCAGGCTAGAACATTTGAATTTCTAGTTTTCTCCTTTATTCTTTTCGTGGGTTGGACTCAATTCTGATCTTTTCCTCAAATATACTACTCCCTTCCTTTTTCTCTTGCTGTTGCCTCTGAAATCCTACATCCTACATGGCCTGACTCAAGTATCAACCTTCCCCTTGATGAAGCTGCCCCTGAATCTCCAGGCAGAATGAACTGTTCCATCCGCACTTGGTTTGTATTTTAGTCTGACTTGTTTTGTAGCTTGTCACTTCCCCACTGGATGGTGAACAGGGACCATGTCTTGATGTTTGTATCCCTAGCACCTCATGATGTCAGGGGTATAGTAAGTGTTCACTGAATGCTGGTTGAATAAAAAGAATGAAAAATGAATGATTGAGGATTGCCCTTGTTGTTTTAACCAGCGGCTCTACAGGTTTACACAAGACAACTTAAACAGGTTCTTTGTACTTGTTCTCGTAATAGTCCATCTTCTAGCATCAAAGAGAAGCATTCTGGAAGAATTCTGCCTTCCTCTTTGGGCCTGGTTATGGATCTTGTGATTGGAGAATTGATGGATAAAACGTAAAGTATATGTAGTTTCCCTGCCTATTACATAAAAATCTCTGTGACACCTAAGACTTTTATTTCTCAACACTGGACACACAAAAGGTTAAATGAGTGTCTTTTTTTCTCTCACAAAATTGTTTTTGTGTTATTTTTTAAAATTTCAGTCTGAATGTTTAAAGTGTGTATTCTCCATCATCACAGCCCTCGCTCAGCCTGCTTCACTCTGGCTCCTGTAGGCATTTGGCTTTGTTCATTTATTTGTTTTTGTTTTTGTTTTTTCAAGAAGTGAAACACATAAAGGTGTATAAAAAAGAAGCTAATTATCCCCACTCCTATCCCTAATCCTAGTGTGGATTCCAGAGATATCCAATGCTAACAACTACTGTGTCCCATTTGATAACTGTTCCTTGCTCGTGCACACATATAGAAGGGATGAGTGTTCTTTTACAGAAATAAATTTATAATATATACATTATTCTAAACTGCCTTTTGACTTTCTCTCATGGACATCTCTACAAGTCAGTACAGAAATATCTTTTTATTCTTCCTAATTGCGTAGGAAAAATAAATATATACTTATGTAAAATATATATAATTTTTAATATATTGAATCATAACTTCCATACTAGTGATTTTAGTGCAGTCTCTTTTTCTTCTTGCTTCTCTCCTTCTCTTGTCTGCCATTTCTCTACCCATCTCATACCCCATCCACCAGATAACACGTGCTAATTATTCATTATGTATCATTTTGTACTTTTTCATGTGTATGAATTGATATATATAAATGTGTCTGTGTGAATATATATAAACATATATGTATATGTACTCATATAGCTTTGTAGAGGTTTTAACTTAAATTGGGTTACATTATACACTCCTCTGTGTCTTGTTTTTGTTCGCTTAACAATATCCTTTGCAAATCTTTACAAGTCAACTAGTTTAGGTCTATTTCATTCTGTATAATCGCTTAATAAAATCCCATGATATGAATGTATCAAAGTTTATTCAGCTGTTTTTCAGAATGAATTCATTCATAATTAATTCAATTCTGTTTTTAGATTTTTGCACAAATAAACAGCACTATAAAAAACATCCTTATACATATATCTTGGAATAGCTTCCTAAAGAATGGAATTGCTGATTCATAGGATATGTATGTTTTAATTTTAAAACATTTGTTGCCAAATCATATTTCTACCATCTCTGCGTGAGAGTACTTTTTCTTTCATCCTTACCAGCAATAGGTGTTATTGCTCTTTTAAATTTTTGTCTGTCTACTGGTTGTAAAGTGATTTCTCAATAGTACTTTAAGTTGCATTTCCCTGACTACAGTGAGCATATTTTTGTATACTTATTGGCAATGTACTGTGAATTGGTTAGTCTTTGCTCATTTTTCTGTTGGGCTTTTTCTTGTCAATTTATAACAGCACTTTTCTAAATTTTTTGTTTATACTTTTATTTATGATATCCTTTTGCCGTACAAAAAGTTTTAAACTTTTATTTGTCAAACATGTATATCTTTTCTTTATAGCTTCTGAATTTCCTTCCTTGAATGACAAGTTTCTTCCAACATCTAGATAGTATATATAGTTTCTTAGAGGTTCTTCAAAGATTTTTATATTTCTCATCTAAGTCTTTAATACATTTGAATTGTAATTTTGCATGTGATGTAAAAAGGAACCCAATTTAAATTTTTATATGGATGTTAAGCTCAGTTTATCCAGTTTCTTCTGATAATTTCCTGTTGAATTCTATTTGGGATTGAATTAAGTTTATAGATTAACTTTGAAAGAATTGGTATTTTTATGATAGTACATTTTCCCATCCAAGAATATGACATGGCTTTCCACCTCTTCATATCTTATTTTATGCTTTCAATAAGATCTTACAATTTTCTTTGTATAGGTTCTGTGCCTTTCTTTTTAAATTTATTCTCAGATGTTTTATAATTCTTGTCATTGTTGTAAATGGAATATTTTCCTTTTCCATATCTAAGAACTTATTGCTAATATAGAAACAAGCCAAATTATCTTTTAATTCTAGTCAGCATTTTACTAGAGATTCTTAAGTTTTTCTGCGATAATCATATCAACATTAATAGTTTTATCTCTCCTTTTCTACTGTTCATATCAGTTATTTTTGTCATACTGCATTGGCTAAAACTTCCAAGAGAATATTAAGTAATAATAGTAATTGCTGATAAATTTGTTAAATTTCTGATTTTAGATGAAATTGTCTTAGAGTTTTACTATTTAGGATAATATTTGTTCTTGATTCACAGTCTTCATTTTATCTTTCTACTCCTAATATACTTAGAGTTTTTAAGATTTGCTGCTGGTTTTTATTAAATGTCTTTTCAGCATATATGACATCATGTGGTTTTTGTCTGTTAATTTGTTGATGTGTAATAGACTATGGTTGACAGATTTCCTGATATTGATCCACCTTTGACTTCCTGGAATAAACTTTCTTGGTCATTGTACTCGTTTGCTAGAGCTGCCTAACAAAGCACCACAAACTGGGTGGCTTAAAATAATAGAAACTTATTGTTTTACAGTTCTGGAAGCTGGAAGTCCAAAATCAAGGTGTCAACAGGGCCACACTCCCTCTGACACCTGTAGGGGATGATTTTTCCTTGCCTCTTTATAGCTTCTAGTGATTTGCCAGCAATCTTTGGTAATCCTTGGCTTGTAGATGCATCACTCTAATCCTCTGTCTTCACATGGCATTCTCCCTGTATCTCTGTCTTCACATGGCTGTCTCCTTCCTGTATCTTCATATCATCTTCCCTCCGTGCATGTCTGTCTCTGTGTCCAGATTTCTCCTTTTTATAGAACACCTATCATATTGGATTAGGGCCCACCCTAATGACCACATTTTCACGTGATTACCTCAGTAAAGATCCTATTTCCTAATAAGGTCACATTCTGAGGTACTAAGGGTTAGGACTTCAACATATCTTTTTAGGGGTACAAAGTTCAACCCATGACAGTCATACTCTAGCAATTTTGGTGTATTACTGGATTCTACATGATATTTTATTTAGAAATTAAGATTTGTGTGTATAAATGAGATTTGTACATAGTACTCTTTTCTCTACTTGTTTTAAAGTTATGCTGGCTTTGTAACATAAATTGGGAGCTTTCTATCTTTATGAGTGGTCTAGAATAATTTAAATAATATTAGAATTAATCAGTTCTTTAAAAGTTAGAAAGAACTTAGCTGTGAAACCATCTGGACATTGAAGTTTCAATGAAGTAGATCTTCAGTTACTTTTCCATTCTCTTTTAGGGTACTTGGTATATTCAAATTTCACTTCTTAAGTTGCTTTTGGTCATTTGTATTTTTCTAGGAAATTTTTACTCATTCAAATTTGTTTTCTTGTTACCAAACGTAGTAATATCCTACAATTCTTTTCCTGTCTTCTATATTCTGTGTTTATATTTCCTTTCTTATTCCTAAACTTGTATAGTTTAGGTCTCTCTCTTTTTTTAGGTACGGCACATAGGGAATTATTTGTTTTATTTGTATTTAAAAGTACTAGTTTTTGAATTTATTGTTATTTCACCTATTTTTTTCTAATTTCATTATTTTTAGCTTTTATCAATTTCCTCTTCCTAGCTTGTTTTGTTTTATTTTGTTACTTTGTCTAATTTCTTAAGATAAGTAC